>NW_014577451.1:169642-171616 GCF_000485595.1 Priapulus caudatus
CATAATCAAACAGTAGGAACTAGACACATAAACACATTCTTTAAGGATACTCTCAAGGTTTTAGGGAAATTTTTACCAATTTTTCATTTTCAACTTTATTCGATGGCTAACACTATGTGCCACCTGTGTACATGCTCATTTCTCCATATAACGGTACATGTGAACTGTCAGAGCGTTTTGCTTGCCCGCGTACATGTGTAGTGAGCCGCGGCTGACGTCAGAAAAACGCTGATTTCTCCGTTCCAATTTCTGACTTAGTAGTCGATGTATAAATAGATATTTCTCTGTAATTACAACTCGGAATAATTTAATTTTACACTCGTTTTAATGGTAACATCAAGAGCTAATAATACCTAGAGTGTACAACGGAAAAACGGGAAAATAGTGCTATTTCACGACAACATTATTCTACTTTGCTTGCGAGTCTAAAATAATTTTATGATATTGCATTAAGCAGAATTCTTTGCTCTCTAAAACAAGACCAACCGCTTGTCAATACGATACTACTATGCTGAGATATTGGCTCCTAAACCTTGCTTAGGGGCGTTGAGGTAGCTGAATAACCGGGATGCGAGGCGGCGTGAGGCATGTGGGAGGGGTTTTGGCTATCGGTTTCCGTCACCGCTTGGAGCGCTGATAATTGATGTCACATGCCCAAATTTGGTACTCTTACTACACCATATAGTAACTGAGCTGCGTTGTAAAGACTTAATTTAGAAAACATTGCCGCCTCCATCATGACGGGCATTAGCCGTGCTAGGAAAGACAATGGAAGATAAGGGCATAGGCGATGCCTCCGAAAGTCACCTATGATAACCGAAACGCCGTTCATTCATAAAGTCATCACGGAAATAACCGAACTTTCACGAAGCAACGCTTAAGGGCGTGAAGGTAGCTGAATAAAGTATATGCGAGGCGGCGAGAGGCATGTGGGAGGGGAGGTTTAGGAGCCAATATCTCAGCCTTGGTTGGTCTTGTTTTAGAGGGCAAAGAATTCTTCTTAATGCAATACCATGAAATTATTCTAGTCTTGCAGGCAAAGTAGAATAATGTTGTCGTGAAATAGCACTATTTTCCCGTTTTTCCATTGTACACTCTAGGTATTAATAGCTCTTGATTGGATGGATGGATGAAAGGATGGATGGAAGGAAGGGTGGATTGATGGAGGGTGTTGCTATCCCCCGGGCGTGGAGAGACGGTCACGTGATACAGTTGACGTATACTTCAAAACTTAACAGTAACAATAACCCTAATAGTCCACTAGCCACCCCTATGTCTTCTTTATTGAACCTAGAAATGTCGAGTACTATAAGGTTTTATGTTGGAAATGCAATATACAGGTCATAAAGACTCAGAAACTGCCTGATGCTAATTTGCATATGTGTAGCATTTTGCTTAATCGGCCTAATTAGCATATTAATTAGGTCAAATCACTAAATCAAAAATATCTTTCTTAGTAATCCACATAGAGACTTCATTCGTGTGTCTAGACCCATGTTTTCGACACTAAGCAATTGATCTGGCATGGATTCAAACCCCTACCATCTTTCCGACTGCCAGAAATCCAATATGGCTGCCATGCATAATGAGGTAAACCGTAAAATCACCATAACTGAGAAACTGTTGGAAGATAGAGACTTTGTTTTGATGTTTAGACCCATGTTCTTAACACCAAGGATTCCATCGTCTATAGAACTTATATATTTAACAGTAAGTTATTATTATATATAAAAATGTTAAATATTATGATGCAGCTAGATCATGTAATACATAGATGAACACCAAACACCATCAAACTACTTACTATTCGCCTTCGTCTTCATAGTTGTGATCATTCTCTCCAGTCTCCAGATCTTCTTCTCCTTCCTTCATATTCTTTTTCAGCATCATCTCGTTGTGTCAGTGAGTTACAACACTCATTTCCTCCTTCACACACACAGTAGCTGGTACATGACAATTCATTTGCTGCACAAC
>NW_014577451.1:171641-189136 GCF_000485595.1 Priapulus caudatus
ACACACTTTCCATTGCTGCAGGCATTCCCTTGCCTCGGCAGCTGCGCAGCTAACATCGGACGTCCATGAGAGATCCGCGTTTTTTAGCGCTTGCGTGCTAGGTTCTTTTGACCAGACTTGGTTACACTTCATCGTTGGTACGAGTAAATTCCATCCATAGTTACGTGATTTGGACAGCAGGAGGGTCAGCCTTGTCTGCAGCCTTCCATAGCATCATTTGGAGATGTGCTCTCCGGGATAGGGAGGTCTCAGGTTGAATGTCTGTTGGTGGAAGTGGACTGCACGGATGAGGATTCTTTTTGCTTGCCGATAAAAATCCTCGTACCTGGAAGCATTCATTGACGTGGCATCTCTTCTTTTGCCATATAAATGTGAGGACAAGAAGGCTTTGCCAGTATGGCCATTCAGAGTCACATGTCAGGTGGCATCGTCCTTTCCAAGATGAGTTTAGTCCAGCAATAATTGGGTCTGGTTAAGCACTTTCATGGGGCGGGACCACTTGTGTCCCTTTAGCCCATTGGATACGGATCACCACAGTGTCACAGCCTAGAAAGTTGCGTTGAGCGATTCCACAATATTTCCTTGCTTTCTTACCCGAGGTCTTGGTGACAGGGGCATGATTTCAAGCGCACGGCAATCCATCACTTTTCAATCTGAACATGGCATGCATACTCCATCCTTCCAGACCCAAGTACGCGAGCCAGCAACAAATACATCCTGCGTATCCACTAGTAGAATGGCGCACAGTCCGAGCTCCCACCGACCGCCAGCAATGTAGCTGATGAAGAGTACGTTCGCTGCTTCATCATGATGCACAATACTGTTGGCTTGGCGCACAAGTTCAATGTGCGTGCTACCAAGATCCCTCGTGTGCCAGAGTACGTTGTGACGAGCTGCCCTGTTTGTTGTTCTTGTTTAATGATGGCATCACGACCAGCAATTACGTGGTGAGTTCAGAGTCAGATTGATATGCAGTGGATCCCTTTTCCCCGGCTCTCCTCTGCCGTCTCCTGATCCTTTGCACCGATACCTTATGCCGATCAAAAAGACATAAGTGTCTGCCCGCTCTGTAGTTGATGAGGCGAGATTCTCGCCTTCCTTCAGCAAAGATCCACCCACTGCTGACCCGAGGCATTGCCAAGACATTTGCTGGTAGAAGCAAGCTGAGGGCGTCGACCAGCCACGGAGTGCCACGAGCGGGGACACGCAGCGTTCCTTATGAATGACGCCGAGATGTTTAACTAGTACTGACTTGTTTTTCCTTTCGGAGCGAATCCGATAGCTCCGTCGATGGGTGATGGAAAACAGCGGCACAGCTCATGATGGAAGACAGCAGACAACTCAAGATTCTCTTGCTGTCCACACGAATCAGCGAGAACGTGGACATAGCGTTCCAGGTCATAGACGAATTTTGTTTTTCACCTTTACACTTTTTTGATATTGGTAGCAGACATTGAAACTCTGTGGGCCACAGCCGAACAGTACTCTGGTGCATCATGAATTGGAAAGCAGAGACATACTCTATCATCAGCTTCGCATGCTTTACGTGCTCGCATTGCGGCGGTCGAGCTCGAACTGTGCGCAGTTCCTTAGTGAGACACAGAAGTATTCGTGCCTGCTCGTGTACTACTGTGGGCTGGAAAATGGGCGGTATTCATGCCATGTTCAGATGAAGAGTGGGATGGATCCGCTGCTCGGACATCTAAATGCCACTGTCCACCAAGGGGAGAATGCAGGAAATATATTGGAATCGCACCACTCTAGGCTGGTGACACCTGTGTACTATCCTAATGGGAATAAGAGAAAGTGTCTCGGCCTGAAAGTGTCCTAAAACCAGCCGAGTATTGCTGGACAAGGACTCAGTTACTTGGAGAGGCGATGCGAATGCCAGTTGACCTCGGATGCGGCAATGCCAAGCCTTCTTTCTACATTTATAATGGCCAGATAGAAATGGCACAGTCGAATATGAATGCTCTCCAAAGTACGGAGATTATATCGGCAAGCGAAAGAATCCTCGAATCCTAGAACTGCCTTCCACTCACAAGATCATAACCTGGGACTCCCTATCGTCGAGAGCACATTGCCAAATGATTGCTATGAAAGGACTGCGGACAAGGCTCGACCCTCGCCTGCTGTCCAAATCACTAACTATGTGATGCAAAAGTGTACTGTAAATGATGAAGTGGTACCAGTGCCTTTCAAAAGAACTAACACACCAAAAGAACCTCCATGGACGTCATTAGCTGAGCTTGCCAGGGAGCAGAGGGAACCATGCGCTGCCGCAGGAAGTGTGGTTGTGCTCAGCAAATAATTGTCATGTACCAGCTTACTACGTTGTAGTGAAGGAGGAAAATGAGTGTTGTAACTCACCTGCCTGCAGCCATATTGGATTTCTGGCAGTCGGAAGGATGGTAGGGGTTTGAATCCATGCCAGATCAATTGCTTAGTGTCGAAAACATGGATCTAGACACACGAATGAAGTCGATCTCTATGTGGATTACTAAGGAAGATATTCTTGATTTAGTGATTTGACCTAATTAATACGCTAATTAGGCCGATTATGCAAAATGCTACACATATGCAAATTAGCATAGACTATAACTCCAACACTAACCCTAACACTAAATATCTATATATCGGATCTCTATATATAGGTGTGTCATCCACAAAAATTAATCTATGGTGTGACTGGTGTGGGTACAGATATCATGATACAAAAACACTAACCCTAACCCTAACCCTAACCCTAACTCTAATCCTAATCCTAACCCTAACCCTAACCCTAACCCTAACCCTGATCCTAACCCTAATCCTAACACTAGTGTTGCCACGTTGCGGTACTGTCCCTCCACGCCCGGGGGATAGCATTTCCCGATTGATGGATGGATGGATGGATGGATGGATGGATGGATGGATGGATGGATGGATGGATGAATGGATGGACGGATGGATGGATGGATAGACGGACGGACGGACGGATGAATGTATGGGTAGGTGGGTGGGCTTTGGTAGGTAGGTAGGTAGGTAGGTGGGTGCATGGGTAGCTGGGTTGGTTGGTAGATTGGTAATTAAGTAGGTAAGTATAGGGTCTACCTACATTACAATACATTTACATATACCTATATACAATAGACGATGCAATATGACTGTAATGGTAATCAAAGTTCGCGAATATGTATCGAATGTAGGGTCAAATGGAGGATAATTGACACAACAAAGTTTTCTATACTTTTTCTTTTGTATTGTGAAGATCGCTTGCTAATATTTCAGAAAAACACCAAGAAGTAATTAATCCACCAAAAAAACAAGTATCCGTGAATGAAACAATTAAGACAAACGAAAAACTGTAGCCGAGACTATAGAAACAGAATGTATAGAATGTAACCAAGTATGTGTCACAGTACACGAAGAAATAGACAAAATATATATTTTTTCGGAAAACGGTCTTTTCTTCAGTGCAAAGATAGGTTACAACTCGTGAGGCGACTAGAGGGTGAGAGTGCGAGAGCCTGCCTGCCTTGGAGTGCTTTTCTTTCCCCATGTCTCTGATCCTCCCTCATCCGCCCCACCTCGCGACCTACACAACTGCCTCATCCTTTCAACCAGTCCTGAGCCCAGCACCACACGCATTTGTTTTCTTCCGTACGTCTTTGTCGTTCCGTGGTTCTTACGTCTTTTTAGCGGTACGTTGCACTAATTCTACTATCCTCTGTAACAGTATGGACTACTTATTATGCGCATGCACATTATATAATTTAGTACCTTAATTATTGTTAAGTCAACGCGGATGGATATCGCGCGCTCTTGTTCGCCCGTTTGTGTGCTTGCTAAGCAGAATATGTACCAGCTCCAGCAATAACATACCTTTAAGAGTTACATCACTCTTCGTCAATACATAACATGGTGGCAGCGGTGGGGCACTGCCTTGCATCGACTACATATATAAGCCTTCCGTGTCTCTATTCAATGCGCCTTGCACTCAACCCTATCTATGTAATGCTTCCGCCCAGTATTGTCAATGTCCACATCGGCTTTTGCCAGCCATTAGCGAGCAGTTCCAATTAGATATTTAGTCGAGAGAGCGGACTCGAAGTGATCAGAGTAAGAAAGGGATATCTCTCTATGTTAATTGTGGAATATATATACATATATACATATATTATTTATTATTGCGGAAGTATATAATTATATTAACATGTGTTAATTGTGGAAAAAAATCATTATTTTGAACATGCAGAATCACAACCTGAATCGCGGATATACGGGGATAATTGCCGTACATTCAACACATATCAAGAGTAGATAATAACACATGTGTTATTATCTACTCTTGACACATAGGCATACATACGATTGTGAAAGCGACCTCTTACTCCAACTCCCACTCCTATTTAGTTGCTGTCTCCACCCCTTAGTACATCAAATGTGACCATCTCTACACACATAGGATAGAACCGCGTCTTTATACTTTACGCATATTGCTCTGTACAAATTTTACCATATCTATTACACCAGGCAAGATAGGCCTACACATGGAAGAGTCCTATCATATATAGGATATATATATATATATATATATATATATATATAATTATATATAATATAGGAATATCTGGAATCGTTATCAGCATTCTCTGCGTCAGATTATGCGTGTGACGCTCGCACTATCGATCGCTCATGCGGTTGGATCGTAAGACTATATGTTATGAAACAAACCGCCATACAGCATTATAACGGTTCCTCAGATAAACACGCACCAAAATAATTACACATCTGCAATATACCTACATCAAGAGTATGTACTCTTGACCTACATGTTTCCACACCTCTCGTGACAACGATAATTATAGATACACCATGTCAGAGAGCCGCGTGTTGGAACAGAGATCACACACTCGTTCGCAGTGAAGACAGCTGCACTTGGCTTTGAGACATGATGCCCCGGGCATGCTGCTAATATTTGTAAGTGAAGGCAATTAATCTGTCCAGCTTGCGATCAAGGAAGTCTTATGGCGTCATGTTCACCTGCTCGTCTTGAGGTTACGCGGACGCCGCGCGGTCAATATTCAAGTCGTCCGAATGTCAATCGAATCCTCGCGAAATACATGTACCATATCTTACAGTAGCACACGCGATTAACTTGTTGCTGTTGCTTTTATACGTTTAGAAATAAGTGAAAATATCGCTGTTATATATTTCGTGAATTCACATGAGAAGCACAATGAATTTGCATGCTTGCTTCGCCAATCTCCCGACACAATTGTAGCGATGCTGCGCTCGAGCTCATTAATTAGGCACGTTGCCGAGGGAGCGGAGAGCGGGCGACAGCTGGTAGCAGGGCCACAGGTGGTACAGGTGTCGAACGACTGACTAGAGTAAATGGTCATTAGAGAGTGGAGAGCAGGATACGTGACACGCGACATCATGAGATGCGGCCCTCACAAGACGGGGGTCGGCAGAATGGGAACCTGGAAAACCCAAGAGATGACAGGATAATGCCCGGATGGCGGGCACGGGAATCGCCGGGGTATATAAGGCGAGCAGCACTCGGGCACGGGGAACTCAACTCTCTCTCTCCCTGTGTCCGTTCTTGTCACGCTATAGTTGTATACGCTACGTGTTGTTCTTGTATGAGACATGGCTAACAATACAGTCGCTTGTGGTACGTTACTTCGCTAGTTCGTGTTTGCTTTATGTCTTTGCGCATCTTATACCCTGTTCTCTTACCCGCTGCCTACCTCACCTAAGTAACCAAAGTACGAGGTTACATTTGGCGCTGTAACCTAAAGAACTTGTGGTTTTGTGTTGCACGCGTGTTAGTGCTACTGCTATTCGACACGGATCTACAGGTAAAATTGCTAAGGTAAGTGAGCGGCGTAGGTTATCGGTGGCTAGAGTAATGATAATGTCGCTTCATTCACGCGCCCGGGGGCGAAATTTTTTCCCATTTGAGTTCCGGACCCACCATAGATAGTGTTTTTTAATATATGGTTCGCATATATATGGTTGGATTATAGTTAGTGTTAGGGTTCGGGTACAGGTTAGGGTTAGGGTTAGGGTTAGGGGGTATTCATTTTACATTGTTGCTTCGAGGAAGTCGAGTGAATGGAGTGCGCTGATTGGCTGTGGTCCGGAACTCAAGTGGGAAAAAAGATTTCGCGCCCCGGGGTACATGGGTTGTCATAGTTATGTTATATGTCACGATAGATGGCAGCACTGGTTGGGGAGTGATGCACGTGTGGTTCTACTGAGTAAACGTACTTGTTACATACTCTACGAGTTCTTTATCTAATTGCGTATCCGTAGTACGAAACTACGACATGGTCTCAGAAATGGGATCAGGAACAACTCGTCAGTAGTATGTACTCAGTGAACCAGTTGTATAGTCGATAATTATATCACTAGGACAGTGTTAATACTATCACGAACGTGACAACTTAGCTGAGATATCAACGTGTTCATTCTCTACACTGCAATGGCAGAATTGGCGAAAATACCATTTCCTAGAATGGACTGGTCTTCACCTGATGCACCGCAAGCATTCAAGAAATTCAGGAAAATGTGTGAGCTTTACTTCGAGGGACCACTCAAGAGCAAAAGCGAGACAGAGAAAATCAGCTACCTGCAGATATGGACAGGCGACGAGGGTATTGAGATCGTTTCCACGTGGAATTTAACTTATTGGCGAAAATTCGAGAAGTTCGTCGCACCCAAGAGCAACTTTCGTTTGGCTAGATACAAATTACGCACATTGAGACAGGAACCTGGTGAGTCTGTAGATGTATTCCTGAAGAAAATACGCACCCTAGTCAACGAATGCAAGTTTAGTAATGCTATTGAACACACTACCGACACTATAATGTTTGGCTGCAACAATCCCCGTGTTCAGGCAAAGTTGCTGGAATACGATGACACACTAACGCTTGATAGAGCCATCGATATTGCCAGAACGCTGGAGGCAACGAGCAACCAGTTGCACGACATTAGAGGCACAGAGACTAGAGTAGATGCAATGAAGCACATGGACCGTCCGCGTCAAGCCCCATCACACAAGTCTAAGAGCACACAGAAGAGTGTTTGTGGAAGCTGCGGTACCTTCCAAGACCGATCTCAGAGACTGATGTGCCCTGCTTTTGGAACTAAATGCAAAGCATGTGGAAAAAGTAACCACTGGCGATCTGTATGGCGCTCCTTCAAAACCGCGAACGGAGGGCAAGGATTCAAGCCGAAAACTGGTTACCACCAAACCAAAGACTCAAGGCTCAAATACAAACAGGGTATACATAGCCTAGCTACTACTAGCACAGAGCACAGTGATGACCAGCCAGTTAGCCCTCAACTGTACTCCCACTCACTGCATATTGACAGTGTAGGATCTGTCTACGATACACAGGCAGTACTCAAGGTACATGTGGACCGTGGAGGATGCAACATGCCACTGATATGCAAAATTGACACGGGATCAGAAGGAAACGTCATTCCGATTAGCACGTACAAACAGCTGTGTCCAGACTAACACTGCGACTCTAATGGTACACTCATCGGATTAACGCCATATGACACTAAGATTACTGCATTTGGAGGTCAATCCATACAGCACTACGGTACATGTATGCTCACCCTCACTCACAAGAATGCTCCAATTGCATGACCATCTCCATGTAGTCAATGCTGATGGACAACTATCTTGGGTCTCCCTACATGCCGGATATGAAGCTAGTTACGCTGAACTACAGCATTACTACGAACAAGACACGACAGCTACCAACAGGTGCCTACAGGTGATCCTGCTGCTAAAGCTAACTACTGCGTCAACACAAGGATTGTTTCAAAAGGCATCGGGTGTTTCAAAGGGAATTCAAGCGTCACCTCGACCCCACAGTGCCACCAGTGATACATCCACCACGCCGAGTTCTAGAGGCATTACGTGAGCCGCTGAAAAACGAACTGGACTCCCTCACAGCTCAGGGATTCATAGCAAAAGTGGATGAGCCCACAGATTGGGTCAACTCCCTAGTATGTGTTACTAAGAGTAACGGTGCGCTTCGACTGTATTTAGACCCAAAGGATCTGAACTCTGCCATCAAGCGACCTCACCACTGTACACCAAGGATAGATGAAGTCCTTCCCAAGCTCAACGGAGCAAAGTACTTTTCTATAGTGGACGCTCGCAGTGGGTATTGGAATATTAAGTTAGACCATGAGAGCTCGCTGTACAGGTTATCTTTCAGATTGATCTGTGCGCAAGATATCTTCCAGAAGAAAGTAGACGAAACCTTCGGGGATTTACCAGGTGTTACTGGGATTGCCGACGATATCATCATGTATGGTTACAGTAAAAGTGACCATGACAGCAAGCTACGAGCCGTCATGAAGCGCGCAGCTGAAACAGGTCTGTGTTTTAATGCTGATAAGTGCAAAATTCGATGCACAGATATCACCTTTTTTGGCAATATCATCAGCGCCAATGGACTCCGGCCTGATCCTAAGAAGGTCGAAGCAATTAACAGCATGGACCCGTTAAAAAGTCTTGCAGACCTGCAGACCTTCCTTGGCATGATGCAGTTTCTGAGCAGGTTCATACCAAATTTCGCGGAATGCGCAGCCAACCTATGGAATTTGACAAAAATATCCAGTGAATTCCAGTGGTGCCCAGAGCATCAGTCTGCCGTAGACAGCATCAAAAGCATGATTTTATTGTCTAATTCACTACAGTATTTCGACAACACCAACCCGGTGACTATCCAGCTCGATGCCTCGCAACACGGCCTTGGCGCAGCCCTGATTCAGGACAGGGGCCCAGTCGAGTACAGAAGCAAGCTCCTGTCTGATACAGAGACTCGATACTTCAACATCGAGAGAGAGAGATGCTAGCCATTGTACATGGTCTTGAGAAATTCCACTACTACGCATACGGACGACACGCTGTTGTAGAGACAGATCACAGGCCGCTGGAGGCGATATTCAAGAAACACCTCTTCAGCGCCCCACCTTGTATCTCTAGAATGATGCTCCGAGTGCAGAAGTACGACGTTGAAATTAAGTATGTTCCTGAGAAGGATATTTCACTAGCTGACGCCTTATCAAGAATAAGTCCATGCCCAGGCGACACGGTACAAGTGCTAGATGTTTTTGTTCCCGAGCTGCACCTACACTTGAATGCTAGCCCCATACGGATTAAGCAGATCAAGGGAGGCTCAAGAAGCTACAAGAGAGGCAGGAGAAACAGAAATTGCAGTATAACAAGCCCTCTAAGACACTATCTGTGCTCCACCCAGGTGATTCTATACGTGTACTAGATCCACACAGCCATCACTGGGAACCTGGAGTAGTGAAAACCAGTGAACATAATTGCTCCTATGTTGTGGCGACAAATGGAAGCAGATTCAAGCGGAATCGTCGCCAATTGCGCCCTGTAGGAGAAAGCTTCAGCAGTGGCCAGGCAGATATCGCATCAGAGCATGCACCAGTGCTCCCATCGCCTGATCCTCTGCCTGCTGAAAGTTTCAGCAGTGGCCAGGCAGATATCGCATCAGAGCATGCACCAGTGCTCCCATCGCCTGATCCTCTGCCTGCTGAAAGCATATCGCAGGAACACACTTCACCTCCAGCTACCCCAATTCGTCGATCAACCAGAAAAGTAAAGCCACCTGAAAGATTAGACTTATAAACATTTTCTGTAGAGGCATATCATTGTTTTTACACAGTACTGTATTCGTGAAAGTTGAGTTCAATTTTAACCTTCAGAAAGAAGGGAATGTCATAGTTATGTTATATGTCACGATAGATGGCAGCACTGGTTGGGGAGTGATGCACGTGCGGTTCTGCTGAGTAAACGTACTTGTCACATACTCTACGAGTTCTTTATCTAATTGCGTATCCGTAGTACGAAACTACGACATGGGTAATGCTAGTTATATAGTTATAAACGGACGTTAATTTTTTTTATTGCGACTACGAATCTCACGGCATGGCTTTCCCACCCACCCATCCATTTACTTTGGACGAACTCGCGCAGTTGTTTACAAATTCCCTTCAGCCGTCTATTGAGACTGCCGCAAGTACTTTCAATCGTGCTTTACGGGTCTCAGAAGCCAGACAAGGCATACCACGTTTCATGGGCGATCGCTCCATAGTGGGACCAACATTTGCTGACTGGCGTGCCGCTTTAGAATGGGCGCAAGTCGAGTTAAGTTTGCCAGATGCTTTGTTAAAGCAGTTCGCTTTGTCCACGGTAGGGGGCATGCCGCAGAGTTTTGTAGACGTACGTTGCTAGAAGCACCTACGATTGCTTGGAAAAATCTTAGTGCTAAGCTGGTTAAGCGATTCGCTGATCCATTACAGGAGGATCAAGCGCTTTATGAGCTTAAGAATTTTTGTCAGCAAAGGAGGGAGCAAATTAGACAGTATGGAGATTGGTTACAATCTCTCGCAATGCGGGCGATGGCGTTGGACAAGAAATTCACAACTTGTCTTCACTGTTAACACAAGCAGAGAGGTGCCGCGACAATAATCAGCGAGGCCCACGCAATGCACAGCCAAACACTGCGCGTGGGGCCTATGATGGCGGCCGATCCATTCCCCCGAATCATTGGGTGAGTCCCGCGACGAGGGAGGGGCATATCGCTTATCTGCCAAACCCAGTCTCACAAGCTGGGACGGCAGATTTCAGACCGCCAGTCATGCGTCGCCGAGTACCAGTACGGGAAGCGACACGTGAGGATGTGTGCTTTCATTGTGGGCGGAGAGGGCATTTTGCCCGTGATTGTCGTGCGCGCAGGCAGCCTAATCATTGGCCGGGAAACGCGCAACCCCCACCGCTTGCTCGCGCATCGTTCGCGCAGCATCGGCAGTAGAGACGGGTGGGAGCAGTCGGACCTTTAAGGTTGTCTGCTCTCGTCGATACTAGTAGTGACGTCACGCTTATAAGTTACAATGCTTGGAACCGATTGTCGCGTCGGACACGTTTAAAGGCGAGTTTTGTGCCAGTAGAGCAGTGTGTCACCCATTTGGTGTCAATATTGGGCCAACAGTTGAGTATGGTTGGGGTCACCCCCTGGTTATTACGCTAGGGAGAGTCACAGCAGAGCATGACTGCTATATCGTGCGCCGGTTATCGCGGGATTTTGTGTTGGGAGTAGATTTCCTCGCGCACGCACGCGTCACTGTTGATATTAATGCAGGTGTGCTGAGTATAGGTGCCAGCGTCGTTCCTTTGAGCATGCCAAACGGCGGTCACGAGTAGTTGCCGCCCACGCAATTAGAAATGCTTGCGCAAACTGTTAAGTTACCGGCAGAGTCCTCGCGCAAGTGTTTGTTACGGGTATCTAGAAGTTTTCAGAGTGGTACACTGTTATTCGTTCAGGGATCGACAGATTTTAAGACTTTCCATCGAAATCAACACCTCAAAATTACACCTACATTGGCAGTAGTGTCGGATGATCATACGGTCGAGTGTGTTATTAAAAACGAATCGGGCACGCCAAAGAATTTACTTAAGGATATTGTGGTTGGTTCAATGGAGCCTACAAAAGCACACAAGGTACGTGCTGTATGTTCTATGGGGGAGAGATTAAATTCACCACCCCAGCAACTTACAGCTGAGGGTAAACCTTTCGATTATGCTACGCTTGTGCGGCATGTAGTTGATCCTCATCAGAAGGCAACTTTGCTCACATTTTTAGAGAAACGCGATAGCACTTTTGCACACACAGACGACACACAATTAGGATGTACACACCTTTGCCACTTTCAAATTCACACTGGTCAAAATAAGCCGTTAAAAACTCGACCGTATCGTATGAGTCTAGATCAGCAAGAGAAAGTGCAGCAGGAAGTAGAAAAACTGCTAAAGAATAGGATTATACGCCCCACAATAAGCTCTTGGTCTAGTGGGGTACTGTTATAGTTAAGAAGAAATCAGGAGAATTAAGGCTTTGTATTGATTATAGGAGAATAAACTCTGTCACGACCGCTGATACTTATCCTCTCCCTTTAATCGATGACGCATTGCAGGCTCTGGGGTTCGCTAAAGTGTTTACGACTCTGGATTTGAGATCTAGATATTTTCAAGTCCCAGTCAATCTTGCAGATATCCCCAAAACATGTTTTGTTACTCTGTCTGGAAGTTTTGACAATGTTCGCACGCCATTTGGCGCTCGAAACGCACCCTCGCACTTTCAAAGATTATTAGATTACTTATTGAGAAGGCTACGTCAAAAATGCGCGTTGGCTTATATCGACGATATATATGTATCTACTCCCCCGATTTCGAGACGCACATGCGAGACCTGACAGAGGTATTTAATAGGTTGGATAATGCTAATCTCACGCTAATGGCAAGTAAGTGCTTCTTTCTCCGGGAATTTATCACTTATTTGGGGCACATAATAACACCGGGGAGAGGGGGTAAGCCTAGACCCATCGAAAATTCAGGTAGTACAAAATTGGAAACGCCCCAAAAATGCTACGGCAGTACGCCAATTTTTAGGTCTCTCAAGTTATTACAGAAAATTCATTAAAGGCTATGCACAAATCGCTCTTCCACTTAATTTGTCGACTCACAAAAATATACCGTTCGTATGGAGTGACGAAGCACAGGTCAGCTTCGAGACACTTAAATCCCGATTAACGCAAACGCCCGTCCTTGTTTTGGTTAATAACGCTAAACCTTTTCGCCTGTACTGCGATGCATCTGCGTATGCAGTCGGCGCTGTGTTGACGCAGCTCGATGATGAGGGAAAAGAACACCCTGTCTATTATCTTAGTAAGCATCTGACGGACGTGCAGATACGATGGCCGGTTGTTGAGCAAGAATATTACGCGGTAGTATTTGCAATGCAAAAGTTGCGTCATCATCTCCTAGGGTCTGTTTTCTCCGTGGTTAGCGATCATAAACCGTTAAAATACCTACTCGAAACCAAGTTGCTGCGTAACGCTAAATTGCAAAGATGGGCTATAGCTATATCTGAGTACGGCTGCAACATTCAATATACCACTGCGAGTACCAACTTACCAGCTGATGCGCTGTCGAGAATCACACCTGCGGCACGCAAGCACGACCGCGGCTATTGATCTATTACCCCCCCCCACTTGCGCAGACAGAGCAGCGGCAGATGAGTTCACTGCCCAGGCAAGACAAACAAAGCACCCCTATCACACTAGTGGCAGCAATTACTATGGGGAAAACTCGTAACCCCAGCGCACAGCACATGATGGATTGCCCTTCGTTTTTGACTAACCTTAGCGCACTTCAAACAACTGACTCATTTTTGTCTCGCGTGCGTGACGTGTTGGTTAAGCCAGACTGTGCCTTAAAGGACGCTCATCTAGTTTCAGAGTACTTTATAGACGACGGTATAATTTATCACATAAGTTCGCGACCTGCCCTGCCGAGTATGATCCACAGGTAGCTATACCGCGAGTTCTCATTCCAAAAATACTCAAGCAATATCATGATCACATGTACGGCGGTCACCTCGGCTTTAGAAATGTTTATTCTAAAATTGCTGCGCGATTCTATTGGCCACGCATGTTTGCGGATACGTATCATTACATTAAGTCATGCGTCACGTGTAATGCGCGTAAATCACAGCGGGGGAGGGCGCTGTTGATGCATGCACCTCAGCTGCAACAGGTTATTGACGTCGTAGCCATAGACGTTACCGGTCCCCACCCAATTACAGCAGCAGGTAATCGCTATATGCTTACGTTTTTGGATCTATATTCGAGTTGACCTTAAGCATATCCGATGGCTTGTAAAAGTGCTGCCACAGTGGCAGAGATCTTTGTTAACCAGTTCATTCCTGCTCATTCTTGCCCGAGAGCGATTCTTACAGACAACGGGTTGGAGTTTGTTAATAACCTAATGTTTAGGTTGACAACGTTGTTAGGGATTAACCATATTCGCACTGCCCCTTATCACCCTTAGTCTGACGGACAATGTGAACGTTTCCATCAAGAGTTTTAAGAAGGGTGTTGTCAAACGTCTCAAGAGCCTTCTTTAAGTCAGGGATTTTGTTGATCTCTGATTCATCAGCAGGAAAAGAGATGTCATATGCTCTTTGGAGCACAGGGGCGTTAAAAGAAGCATCTACTAGAAGATGGCCACGTATTGCTCGTGCATATGGTTTTCTTGTTAACACGTGGTTCACTGCATGTTCCGCATAAACGATCTCCAACACATCTGTTAGTCCAGATGATTTTATCACATGTCCGATGCTGCCAAGGAAACTCATGATGGAGTGAAATCCGCGCAAATGCAGCTCTATCCTCTTGAGGTCACTTCCTTCATTCTCCCTTGTTATGATGGTCTTGGCCTTCCACCACAGTGGTTGATCAAAGGTGATGACAGGCACAGTTTCATGTCGCTTAATTTCCTCAGCAACAAAGTGAAGAGTGAAAAGATGCAACTCAAATCAGTTAGGTCCATATCTATCAAGGAAATGGATAGATGCCTTTCCAGTATGAACCCCATCTGTAACTGCCTGCATCATACCCGACCAAACTAGCCGATTTGATCTCAATGGCCAAGATATTTTCCACAAGGTGTCAGGTTTCTGGCGCTCATCAATTGCACTGATGATTGGTAATTTTCTATACAGTAACTGAACATCTGTTTGGAATTTTCTCTGTAGTACTTGACCACAATTTTTGCATCAGGTAAACCACTCTCTGGCAAGTTTATTCTTGGTACAACATGTTTTTGTTCGAGTCCTGGGCTTGAAGCAAGAATTATGCCCATTCCATGGAAGGTACCTCGGCCGTCCAAGGTCCGTATGTTGTGCTCACCATTGTAAGCTATATAATGAGTGAAGTGTCCAGCAGTCGGTATAGCCGTTCCCTTGAAATTCGCATGTAATGGCATCATATCTATGTTATGACGTTATGGTTACGAATTTGAATGGCGGCCATTTTGAAATCCAAGATGGCCGCCACTGAATGGTAATGATTTTGATTGTAACGGGTTTCTTGACCCCGATAATGTTGGTTTAGACACCAAGATCATGGTTCTATGTTGAACATTAGCTGAAATATGAAAGATAATGGATTTGGATGGCGGCCATTTTAAAATCCAAGATGGCCGCCACCGACCAATAATGATTTCGATTGCAATGGGTTTCTTGACCCCGATAATGTTGGTTTAGACACCAAGATCATGTTTCTATGTTGAATATTAGCTGAAATATGAAAGATACTAGATTTGGATGGTGGCCATTTTAAAGTTCAAGATGGCGGCTACCGATCAATAAGGATTTTGATTGTAATGGATTTCTTGACCCCGATAATGTTGGTTCAGACACCAAAATCTTGTTTCTATGTTGAATATGAGCTGACAAATGTAAGATGATGAATTTTGATGGTGGCCCATTTTTTAAATCAAGATGACGCCCAGATACCATGCCGATGGAGATGGGTACCCAATCTCATAGGAATATACATATCTTAAACTACCTTTATGCCAATTTTCATGCTTTTGTCAAAAAGTGCACAACATTCATCTGATTTTTGGCTCTTATAGCTCCTGTACGATCTAGAACAAACTAGCCTCAAACGGCGGTCATTTTGGATTTATGCTAATTAGGCAGTTTCCCGTGGTTCGATTTTGGTCGATTTTGCATATGAAGTTTAGAAGTGTCTAATCAACAACTTCCAACAATAAAACCTACTGTTGCAATTTGTTCCAGGTAGGCCAATAATTTTCATATATTGACTGGACTATTCCGCCGGCCAGTGGGAACGCCATGGGTCGCGTTCATAAAACGAATGTGCGAGACGAACGCGTCGTCGGCATATATGGGTAGCTCGCTCGATAATGCTCCATTTTTTGAGCATTCCAATTATTCTCTTTCGCAGCATGTGGCCATAATGTGGATTTTAATGCATACCAGCCGCGGCGTTGTCGCGTGCATGGTAGCCACCAAATACAGGTCGACACGCATACCACACCCACCGTCCGCAACTAACTGTGCGTCCCTCGCGGTTGGCATCGTGCCGCTGCCACCACCGGGTGGCGTACACGAAGCTGAAGGATGGTAGGAGGCGGAGGCGGTGGCAGACCACACCCGAATCCTCGAGCCCCTATTGGACTCGCCTCTGGCGAGTCACCTGATGCCGGCCGGCCTACTCGTTCGGGACGACGCGTTAGTCATCCCGGCCGGTCACTCGTCTATAATTGACTGGCTGGAGGTGTGGCGTTGCTGGCGTTTTCAATGCCGGTATTACTGGGTCAGCCGTGCGCAACCGCCTAACGTATTTCATTTCGAGGCGTTGTCCGTCTCCATCGCCTACGGCGCCGACAATCGCGAGGAGTGGGACGAGGACTACACGGGGCACAGAAGGGACGAGTCGCGAGTCGACGTCGTCGTCATGGCTACGAGTCGCCGGAGGAGCCCGCAAATGATATTGCCGGCATTTGATCGATGTCCGCGCGCCTCGGCTCCCCGCTACGCGAGGGGGAGCGACGTAAGAAGCCCCGCTCACCCCCTCCGCCCTACCACCCGCGTCATCTACAGGGTTAGCGACCCGAGCACACCTCCACGACTCCCCTGCGTGACGCGTCCTGAGGCACAGCGCCGACAGATGAGCCAGCCTTCGCCGAACGAAGCGACGCATCCCGGGATACGGCGCCGACAGCTGGGCGACAAGGCACGGAGAATCTACTGCGATCGACCATGTAGCCGCGATGTTCGAATAGAATAGTTTATATCAGTTGGTGGTGGATCGCGTGGTATGTAGTTTAATTAATTAATTATCCTGGTAGGTTAGAACGGTCGGAAACTAAATGCAAGCGCGAAACCCTATGCTTAACGGAATAAGCGATTTTTTTTTGAAATGTATATTGAACGAGCACATGTTACGTGCCACATCCGTACGGTACATATTGATTTTTCATGGACGATATTCCAACGTGCCAGTATCACGCTCTCGCACTCGACCACAATTTTGTTTATATGATCGGGGCGATCACAATTTTCTTTTATGGGGGAGTGGTGTAGCGATGCTGCGCTTGAGCTCATTAATTAGGCACGTTGCCGAGGGAGGGGAGAGCGGGCGACAGCTGGTAGCAGGGCCACAGGTGGTACAGGTGTCGAACGACTGACTAGAGTGAATGGTCACGTAGCGAGCGGAGAGCAGGATACGTGACACGCGACATCATGAGATGCGGCCCTTGCAAGACGGGGGTCGGCAGAACGAGAACCTGAAAAACCCAAGAGGTGACAGGATAATGCCCGGATGGCGGGCACGGAAATCGCCGGGGTATATAAGGCGAGCGGCACTCGGGCGCGAAAGAACTCAACTCTCTCTCTCCCTGTGTTCGTTCTTGTCACGCTATAGTTGTATACGCTACGTGTTGTACTTGTATGAGACATTGCTAACAATACAGTCGCTTGTGCTACGTTACTTCGCTAGTTTGTGTTTGCTTTATGTCTTTGTGCATCTTATACCCTGTTCTCTTACCCGCTGCCAACCTCACCTAAGTAACCGAAGTACGA
>NW_014577451.1:189314-197352 GCF_000485595.1 Priapulus caudatus
ACACAGACACACTCACACACACACACACACACGCACACACACACACACACACACGCACGCACGCACGCACGCACACAAACACACACACACGCACGCACGCGCGCGCGCGCATACACACTCCCTACGCGTATAACTAACTAACTAACTAACTAACTAACTAACTAACTAACTAACTAACTAACTAACTAACTAACTAACTAACTAACTAACTAACTAACTAACTGTAGTGTTCTCCGGCTGTAACTACGAGCGTATATACCTTAGTTCCGCTTCGACCTCTTTCATCAACAACCCGTATAAGTGTTATCAGGAGTGAATAATAATAGAGTATATGATTATATCTATTATTATTCACTCCTGGTGTTATGTAAGGTTTTACTATCTTGACAAAGTGATTAGAATTTGCAACTTATAATTGTGTGAGCCGACATTGATATACCAAACGCCAGTAGTTGCACACGATAAGCACCCTCGCTCGCTTAACCATTTATTCGCAGTAACGTCACGTATATATTTTTTGGGAAATCAGCAAGCCTTTTCTAAAGATTATTGCTAACGTATGCGTAGGTCGTAAAACGATTGATGTGGGCATGCCCACAGGCACTTGCGACAGAGTCAGTAAAAACTGAAAATAATCTGAACGCAAAACACAAATACTACCCCTCAATTACACTTCCAATGTTGTGTCAACTTGCTTTCACAGAAACTAATGCACTCTGTGTGTGTGCTGTGTCGCCATATATATATATGGCGACACAGCACACACGCAGCGGCGAGTGCGGGAGCGGCTAGTTCTGCATTAGTTCTTGTGAAAGCAAGTTGATATACAGACTATTATTTGTAAGTTGTTTTTACTGACTCTGTCCCAAGTGCCTGTGGGCATGAGCATGAAGCGAGGTATATTTAAGTATCTTGGAAAAACATATAAAAAGTTGAATATTAACATCGTTCAGCACTGCGACACTTACATGAAGTTGCCTTCCATATACATGAAGTTGTTCAGCCGAATCAGTTCGTACTCGCATAACTAGACAACTAAAATTTAAAAAAGTTAAAAAGTTAAAAATTCATAAAAATTCTATTCATCAATAGATGGCGGTGCGTACAGATTAACATCACGTACGTGTGAATCCATGGGTATATCCATGGCAGTGGCCTAATCGCTAGAACATCCGTCTCCTACACCGGGATTCCGGGTTCGAGTCCCAGCTGGGGAACTTATTTTCCCCTTTTTTCCTTTTTTTCCCTTTACCTACCTCTTTAGTATGTATTATTTTTTATTTTTTTATTTTTTAAGCACCTTCGCTCGCTTCAACATGTATTCGCAGTAACGTCACATATATATTTTTCTGGGAAATCAGCAAGCCTTTTCTAAAGATTATTGCTAACGTACACTCGCCGCTGCGTGTGTGCTGTGTTGCCATATATATATGGCCATATATATGGCGACACAGCACACACGCAGCGGCGAGTGTGGGAGCGGCTAGTTCTGCATTAGTTTTTATGAAAGCAAGTTGATATACAGACTATTATTTTCAGTTTTCACTGACTCTGTCCTAAGTGGCTGTGGGCATGAGCATGAAGCGAGGAATATTTAAGTATCTTGTTAAAACATATAAAAAGTTGAATATATACATCGTTTAGCACTGCGACATTTGCCTTCTATATATATAAAGTTGTTTAGCCGAATTAGGACGTACTCGCATAACTAGAAAACTAAAATTTAAAAAAAGTTAAAAGTTAAAAATTCATAAAAATTCTATTCATCAATAGATGGCGATGCGTACAGATTAACAGCACGTACGTGTGAATCCATGGGTATACCCTTAACGGTGCATTGGCATAATCGCTAGGACATCCGTCTCCTACACCGGGATTCCGGGTTCGAGTCCCAGCTGGGGAATTTAGTTTCTCCTTTTTTCCTTTTTTTCCCTTTACCTACCTCTTTAGTATGTATTATTTTTTATTTTTTTATTTTTTATTTAAATTTTTTATATTTAATGTCATTTAATTTTAGATTTCTTATTATTTTTTACTGTTTGGGATGGGATGGGATGGCATTGAATGGCATGCGACGGCATGGGATGGGATGGCATGGCATGGCATGTCATGGCATGGCATGGCATGGCATGCGGTGCTATGGGATGCGGTGCGATGAGATGGCATGGCATGGTATGGCATGTTATGGGATGGCATGGGATGGCATGAGATGCGATGAGATGGCATGAGATGGGATGGGATGGGATATGGGATGGGATGGAATGGAATGCGGTGCGATGGGATGGGATGGGATGGAATGGCATGGCATGGGATGGATGGATGCATGCATGGATGGATGCATGGATAGATAGATAGATAGTTAGATTTTTTGGGGTATTTCCCTTTTAACCAAGCGGTCACCAACTGAGTAACGCCACTGATTTCCTCGGGCAACGCCGGGTATATCCCGCTAGTGCTATATTGTAAGCGGGCAGATTGCAGATGCCACGAGAGAGCGATAGCGACGCGGGGAAATGCAATCTTGGCGCCACAGTGTCGAGAGGGGTGTCACAACATGCTAAGAATGGACGCTACGCGAGCTAGTCGAGCATGTACGAGACCAAGCAATGGGCGAGCGCGGAGCTAAGGTTTCCCCGGGCATTGCGCATGTAACAACCTAGACGCTGACCAGATGACCTACGACATCAGAGCAGGAATGGGAAGTCCATGTGCGAGGTGGTCAACAAGTAACAGAGAAGCTAAGGCGAAAGTAGATGCAATCGCGTGGACACACTGCGAGGCCCCGGTATAGAGAAGGGAATAAGGACTGCAGTCGGTATTTGGCAAATGTCAAGTGGCCGAGGAAGCGGGAAGGAAGCTATAAGCGGAGAGTGACGTAAGGAAAAGGGGCGCGCGTTAATAAGGTGAAGCCAATTGTCTTCTCGGGCTCTTGTTAGAAGACACGATCGAGAAAGGTGTAATCTTGAACGGTTTGCTTATGTAAATGAACGGTCTTGCTAGTCTGTAGCACATGAGTTTCTATGTGATATTATGTAGTAAACACTACTGGCGACCAAACTTCTCGTCTTGTCTTGTCTTTACTTGTGCTCTAGTTCATGTACAAGGAACCACATTAAACAAGGTAGCGCAGTAATCATCGTGTCCTACTAATATATTTGTTTGGCCACCGTGAACGCTGTGCTGCGTTGTGTCACTCTCGTCGTAATGACTTCTTCTCGAGCGCAAACTACACACAAGCCACCTATTTTTGTCTCAATCGAACAAATTTATGTCGCCCATTTATTAAATACTCATACTTCGCACCTGATTGTATGAGCGCCAAATCTTTCAGTGGCCTATAGGTCTAACCTATATGTTCGGTGCTGGAGGTTTTTTCGGAACAGCTAAGAGCAAATGCAGAGGTTGGGTCTTCTGCAGACATATTTAGTCTGCTTATCGCTCTAAACATCTTCTCCGTGCTCGAAAGCCTGGGATGATAATATCAGAACGTTAGAGTAATCAGGGAACTATATCTACTCCTGAGCTAATATGCGTCAACAACTCTAAACGGTAAGATGTGTCGTGCCGAGACGTGGAGAATCTATTCAAGTAATGAGGTTATTTCCCCGAAACCCGACAAAATGTTACTAAACGTACAGAGATACAAATAGGCAAATGCGAGAAATCTGTCGCCGGCGGCGGCACAACGACACCCACACACACCGATTGACCAATAATTAATAATTAAGGACCTTACAGTGACGCTTCGTTTAATGACCAAACGTAAATTGACTACATGTATAATATCAAGATGCTACACACTGTGAAACGAGGCAGCCTTATGTCGCGACCAACTACAATGTATCCCGTGATCTAGTATGAATCAGATAGTATCTCTGTAGAGGACGTAGAAAGCAGGTAAAGTTAAATAAGTCACAAAGACACACAGGTGTTGTTAGACGAACTGGCTGGCCTCAGATGTGCAAGTATACTGGAATCTGTACCGCTCTAGAGCGCCGAAGAGGAAATCATATAAGCAGACACACGACTAAGCGACACGACACAAACCACAAGAGTCAAGCAGACATCGTTTGAGTGTATATGTGTGATTGCAACAGACGCTCTCCCGCCAAGTATGTGGTAAGCATACCCAAGTTTCCGGTCGCGCTAGGTCAACTTCAGAGGCTCGAGTTAACGAAGAAGCACAAGCAAGAGAAATATTATTCAAGGTACAAGGTGAAATAAAAAGCCAGAAGTTGATCTGGTGGCGTTTTTACACCCGATCTCGGATATCATCAATTGCATGAAACGGCTGTGTTATGGTAACCGCGACAAGAAGCCAGATCGTTTTTGACCTGCGTGGTCGGCGCGAGTCATCGTTGCCATTGGTAATCATTTTTGTGCGAAATATTGGTAGAACCTGTACACTTGATGCGTTTTTACCCGGAATCTCTGCATCGGACATTTGGCGCATAGCCAAATAGGGCGGTATATATACAGTGTCGCTATAGTATATATATATATATTATATATATATATAGTATTAATCATAGTATATAGTAATTTTGGATGACAATCATCAGATTTAAATGTAAATTTAAATACAAATTGTTAATCACAAATATTTAAATTTAAAATTCGTTTGTTAAAATTTTAAATTTAAATTTAAAATAAAATTTTAATATAAATAATAAATTTCATGACAATGGCGGGTAAAAAGTCATTTTCAATTTTTAAATTTTTACATTATTTAAATTTAATATATAAATTTTAATGACAAATATAAATTTCATGACAATCGGTAAAACAGTACACGGTCTAGCAAATAATCTACGAGAAACTAAAAAATTTGTTCCAAATGGCAACGACTGACCTCGCCCACGACCAAAAACGATAGTGTCTTCCGCTTTACGATAAGCGCACCTTCATTCGAAATGTGAAATGATCCGGAGAAGAACTGCAGCCGGTAGAAGCGTTTCACAAGGAAGATCTCGTACGAGCCAGCCGGCGGCGCGGCGGGCGCGACGATGCAAACCATAGGTTATCCGCCAACAGCAACACTTCGTTCGGGGATACCACAATTCACGGTCCCAGTGTGAACGTGTCCCTAAAGTAACTCGCTGTATAGCGATTCCCGGCGATGACCCGAATCCGAATCCGGAAGGCAGATACTACAGAAGAAGGCCAATTGTCACGTGGCGAAAACACAGTTCCTTATATGTTGGCTCACCACAGATTTTAGCATTATTTTTCCGAGAAAATCTCACGACAAACCGAGCGATTATAACCTAAGGCTATCGGTGAACCAGTAATCGAAATTCTTCTACAATGCCGCCATATAATGACACGCACCGCGAAACCACCGTACGCTCTCCAGAATGGTGTATACCGAATGATTCGCCGCATGTATCTGCCATTGCGTTAAACATTAACATACAATATGCTCGTAATTCATGCAACACAATGTACTTGACGCTTGTGTAGGCAACTTTTCTTAAACATCATTAATTTGGTACAATAACACTGTTTGTCTACATAGCTTGATTGCTCCATAATCGCACATTCTCTTTGAACTGCCGCAATCGCCGAATCCGAATCCAATCTTTAAAAATTGAAAATACCGAAGTCGAATTCGGAATTATGCGGGATCCGGTGACTGAATCTCACGTCTCCATACGGGCGCGTCGGTCCCGGGCACACTTCCCCACGGTCCACCTGGCCATAGTCATTGCCTGGGAACCAGATGTCACGGACCACCCATCGACCTAGGCGTCCACCCGACCAGTACGGGTGTTCTGGGCCACCAGCCAGCCGTTCCGGTTGGAAATGTGTGTAAGCCTCAGAGACGGTCCCACAAACCGAAAAGTTCTCTGACCACTGATCGGAAAGCTCCTTGTACTTGTAGAAGTAAATTATCGATTAATCAGTGAAATTCAGTAGCAGGGCATTAGCTCGATACCCGTACGTGTTTGAAGCCCCGACGGGAAGCTGTAGATCAGTGACCATGTGGAAAGAACGTGCGGAGGGCAATAAAGAGTGCACGAGTGCGCGAAATAAGCATGATCTTTGACGTTTCCATGTCAGCTGGGAAACCTTCGTGCACTCTCTACCCCTCCGCGCTCCCACTGACTGCTGCGCGACCTTCGGCCAATGGCGCCTGGCGATTCTGACGATTGGCGATGCTAGCAAGTATCATCATGACGACAAATAAAATCGCATAGTGGCTAGCGATAAAAACGACAATATCCTTGCAAGCCCTACCACTCACCGACCGCACGCAGTCGGACGGATTCCAGATTACTTAGCTTGCGATGGTCGTCGCAGCCCCCGCAGCCTATCAGCGTACAGCATAAACACGCGACATGAAACACGGTGCGTTCGTTTGTTGTCATCCACTGTCCGTAAGCGTAGCGGGTGAGGGCGGATCGCCACCGTACCTTCTTGCGTGCAGAGCGAATTGCTTCAATCGACGCTATAAGGATTGGTGACTGCGTACCCCGTGAAACACTGCGCATGCGTGGCCTCCCACGGCGCGGCATCGTGTGACGAGGTCAATGCCGCAATACAGCAGCCGACCCAAGTGCAGCGCCAGATGAGATCGTGAAGGTTTTGCTGCTGTCGCAGTCGGCGAATCCTCGCTATGATTGACGATCACGAAGACCAACGCTTCGCGACTGGTCGGTGACGATCGACTCCAACACGGACGAACCGCCACATTACTTCGCTATAGCGAAGTTTTCGTATTGAAAAGAACATCGCGGCTAACTTGGTTGTTTGTCTTCGTTGAGCTGCGTATAACGATACTACGCTCGACTCAGTAGTCCCAATATGTGTTCTAAAGACTGTGATATCGTTGCAGCGTAATGCAATTTTACGTTTCGTACGTCGTACCGCAGGATCATTAAACCTGTCACGTTAAATTAGATTCGATCGTCGCGAGACTGACTTCTATAATTGACCGAAAATTTCCTGGTTTCTTCAGCTCACTACCACATAAATACTTAGCACATCGCACGCAGCCCCCCACTTAATATAATGCCTAATATTATACTCCTCACTCTTACTATATATAATTTTATATAATAGTATATAATAATGTCAAGGAAGCTAATTAATAATGATATACTAACAAGAATGGTTAACTTGTTCTCAGACGTTGCTGAATATGAATTAAACTATAATACACGTGCATACTGAAGTCCTGAATCACGTTAGCAATGTGAGCCACAGGCCATCTAACACAAACCTGCGTTATATAGTTCTGATTCGTGTGCGGTCGCATCGCTTCTCGCATATTATACATGCTCGATGCCTCGATAACACATAACGCAGATGAACATAATGCACTGTCGTGTTGGCTGTTCGTGACAACCAAAACACGGGCGCTGTAATTCCTTTTTGCAACCTATACTAAGGAATCTAAGAATGGCATGTTTCCGACTGAAGACCTCAAAAAAGATATGAACCAACGCCTGGTCTTCTGCTTGTCAAGGCACGCGATGTCATTGACCTGGCCACAAGCCTCGTATTTCCGCATAGAAACTATAGATGTTTAAAAATGATAAATCACCGTTTAAGATGCATGAGGATTGGTAATTTTTACCACAAAGTATTATTACCGACATAAAATCACAGATTAATAAATACATATCAATTATTATTTCGTATACGGCGTACGTAGCCATGTTTATTTTGCTTGCGTACCTGATTGCATGTATATAGTATATGTGTTTTTTTTTTTTCAGAAACACTGGGCACTAGTTTTTTCGTTTCATCAGTTATTGTTTGCCTTGCCTTACTTGTTTGTGCACATGCATTGCGTGTATGATTTTGTCATATATGCGCCACGTAAATTTCTGAATGGCAATTGAAACTCTGTGAAATGTATACCGTGGCCATAGTTTTTTGCTTGCGTACCCGTGTTTCGTGTATGTGTTTTTTTCCAATAATGGCCACATATAGTAATTTTAAGGCAGTTTGTTTTGACTTGGCGTACTCGGTGTTTGTGTATTGTTTTCTACATAATTATACTATGGGCACGGGAAACTTTGAAGCAATG
>NW_014577451.1:197377-204100 GCF_000485595.1 Priapulus caudatus
CCCGAACCACAAATCTTACTAAACGTCAGAGTAATAAAATAGCAAATGCGAGAAATGCTGTTCCCCGATTACCAAAATTATTCTAATTAACTTTACGAGTTGACTCCTTCGTTCAAATGACAAAGTAAAGACTCATGTATATATTCAGTGAAACAATTAGGCCAGTGTAACGTCCAAAGTAAACTCGCTGTATAGAGGCCAATTACTACAGGGAAGACATTGTACTTAGCACAAAACACGCTTCCGTATATGTGCTCACAGATTTATTTACCAGCAAATCTCCACGACAACTAGGTTATGAACTAAGTCGCTATCGGTGATAATATCTTCTACCAATGACGGTATATTATGACACGCACCCGCTGAGACTCAAATTAGCTCTCATAATTTGGTGTATAATATTGCGCATTCCCATTGCGTCTTAAACATTACATACAATGCTCGATATTCATGCCCAACACATTATATACTTGACGCTTGTGTACAAATTTTTTTATACATCATTCTTTATGGCTACAATAACTTGTTTCTCTATATGCATTGATTGCTTTCGCTATTCTTTTCCTGCTCCGTGTCGGTGGAAATGATGTAACCTCAGAGGACGTCCTACAACCGAAAGTTCTCTGACGGCTGACCGATCTTGTACATTGTAAGAAGTAAATTATCGGATTTAAATCAGTGAATTTCAGTAGGCAGGCATTAGTTCGAATGTAACCCGTAGTGTTTGAAGCCCCGACTGGAAGCTGTTAGATCACGCGACCATGTCGGGAACGGTGCGGAGCAGAAGAGTCACGAGGAGCCGACAACATGAGCAGTGATCTTTGACGTCTTCCATGTCGCGTGGAAACCTGTCTGTGCACTCTCTACCCGCCTACTGACGCTGCGGGACTCCTTCTGCGCATCGGTCCCTGGCAGAATCTGACAGAGAGATGTAGCAGTTACATCATGACGATCAAATAAATATGCGTATATGTGGCTATGCGATAAAATACACGAATCTGGCGCGCACTCATCATTCTACGACGCACGCAGTGGACGGATTCAGTATACGTGCTGATGGTCGACGCAGCACCGCAGCGCTATCGCGTTACAGCAAACACGCTGACGGACGGAGAGACACGGGTGGCGTTCGGTTGTCATCCACTGGCTGTAGCGAGGCGGGTCCGCGTATCGCGCAGTACCTTGTTTTGTCGTGCAGAGGCGCAATTGCTCCCATCCGACGTACAAGGTTGTGGCTACGTACCGCACGAACACTGCGCACTGCGGCATCGTGTGAAGAGGTTACGAATGCGTACATAGACTGAACAGCCTATCACAAAGTCGCAGCAGGCCAGATGAGGATATCGATGGGTTTGTGCTGTTCCAGTCCCGGCGAATCCTCTGCTATTGATGACGATCACGAGACCGTTGCGACTGTCCGTGACTGCGTATCGAACTCAAACACGAGATTGCCACTATTACTGGCTATAGCGATAAGTTTTTCGTTATTTGAAAGAACACGCGGCTAGACTTTGGTTGTTTTTCTTCGTTGACCGCTGCCTAGTTGCTTCATTGTATGACGTCAGTATGTCCACTCATGTCTGTTCTAAGAACGTGATACGTGTGCACTGTATGCAGATTTTTCGTTTCGTATCGTCGCTAACTTCTCAGGATCATTAAAACTGTCATGAAAAAAATAGGTTTAATCTTCTGCGAGACTGATTCTTAAAGCCCAAATTTTTCCTGATTATTCTTCACTCACAACATATATTAGTAATGCACAGTACGCACCGCCGCCCCCACTTATACTATATATGATATTATTATATATATATATATATTATATATATATATATTATAATATATATATATATATAATATATATGTCTACGGGATATATTAGGCGATTGTTTCATGTTTATAAACATTTCGACGTCATATGCGCACGATGCGCAGTTAACGGTTGGCCAGCCAAGCGCATTGCGTGATATTGTTCCGATACAAGCACACGCACGCACGACACGACGTGTACGTACACACGCACGCACGCACGCAGCGCACGTGTACGTGGCACTACGCACGCACGCACGCAACGTGTACTGCACACACACGCAGTACGCACGCCACGCAACATTGCACACACGTGCTACCTGCCCACACGCACACACGCACGCACGCAGCACGTACATGTTACGTGCCACACACGGACACACGCACGCATGCACGCACGTGTAAGTTCACACGTCACGCACGCACGCAGCGTGTACGTGCCAGCACGCACGACGACACTCTTGCACGCACGTGTACTGTTGCACACGCACCGCACGCACGCATGCACGCACGTGTACGTAGCACCACGCAGCACGCGCGCACGCACGCACGTCGTACGCTGCACATTGCACACGCGCGCACACACCGCACGCACCGCACGTGTACGCGCGCACACACACGACGAACGCACGCACGCGACGCACGAACGCACGCACGCACACCTCATGACACTGTCACGTGTACGTGCACACGCACGCACCCCGCATGCACCACTTGTACGTGCACACGCACGCACGCACGACGTGTACCTGCACGTGCGCGCACGCACGCACGCACGTGTACGTGCACACGCACGCAGGCACGCACGCACGAACGTGTACCTGCACACGCGCGCACACCGCACGCCCGCACGCACGCACCGCACGCACGCACGTTTACGTGCACACGCACGCAGGCACGCATGCAGCGCACGTGTGCGTGCACACGCCACGCTGCACGCACGCTGTACTTACACACGCATGCACGCACGCACGCATGCACGCACGTATTACGTTGCACACGCACGCACCTCACGCATGCACGGCACGTGTACGTGCCACACGCACGCACACACGCAATGCCACGCACGTGTACGTGCACGACGCACGCACGCACGCACGTCTACATCCAAACGGCACCGCCGCACGCGCGCATTACACACACGTGTACCTGCCACACGCACGCAACGTACGCACGCACGCATGCACGCACGTGTACGTGCCGCGCACGCACTCACGTTACCTGCACACACACGCACGCACGCACTCACGTGTTACGTGAACACGCCACGCAACTCGCACACGCACGCAAGGCATGCACGTGTACGGTTGCACACGACGCACACACGCACGCGTGCGAGCGTAGTAGGTGCACACGCACGCACGCACGCATGTACGCACGTGTAGGGTGCACACGCACGCACGCAACAGCGATACGCACAGTGTACAGTACACACGCACCACGCACGGCACGCACGTGTACTTGCACTCGCACGCACGCACGTACGCGCGCACGTGTACTGCACAAGCACACATGCACACATCGTGTACGCACGCAGCAGTATACGTACAAACGCCACACACGCACGCACACACGCACGCACGACACGCCGCACGCTGCACGCACGTTTACATACACACGCACGACACGCATGCATGCACGCAGGTGTACGTGCACCACGCATGCGACACGCCGGCACACGTCTTTCGTTCAATGCTTGCACGCCGCACGTCTACCTGTACACACTACGGCACGTACGCACCAACCACTCATTGGCACACACGTGTACCGCCACACGACAAGCCGCGACGCCACCACACACACGCATGCACGCCATGCACTGCACGTGTCGTGCACACGCACGATGCACGCCGTGTACGTACACACGCACGCACGCACACGTGTACGATGCACCGAACGTACGAACACGTGTACTTGCACACGCCACGCACGCACGCACCGTGTAAGTTCACACGCACGCACACACGCACGGACGTGTACGTGCACACGCACGCACGCACGTGTATGTGCACACGCACGCACGCAGCAGCACGCACGTGCTAGTGCACTACATAAACAGCGCTTTCTATCAGAACATGTGGTCATTCATGCTGTAAATGTCAAAGCAGCACGCTTCGCTTCTGCCAACCATGACACATAACAAATACACGTGACCTGATCTATGACGTCACGTGAAACACTCCTATATTATATTATACATTATATAATATATATCAAGAAGTCAATAATATAAATAGAACTACCAATAATGTGGTTAACTTGTTCGCCAGCACGTTCTGAATTGAATTAAACGAATATACACGTGCACGTGCTACTGAAGTCCTGATCACTTACCATGTGAGCCACAGGCTATCTAACAGCAAACCTGCCGTTATATAGTTCTGATCGTTGTGCGCGCGCATCGGCTTCTCGCTATTATACATGCCGATGCCTCGATAACATAACCGGATGACCAATCATGCACTGTCGTGTTGGCTTGTGACAACACAAAACACGGGCGCTGTAATGCTTTTTGCAACCCTATACTAAGTACATCCAAGCTGTCATGTTTCCAACTGAAACACTCAAAGAAAGACTGAACCAAACCTGGAGTTCTGCGTTGTCATGGCTACGCGATGTCCTAGACCTGGCTACAACCTCGTATTACGCATAAAAACTATACATGATAATAATAACTATAGATTAATCATCCGTTTTAAGATGAATGAGGATTGGTAATTTTCACCACAAAGTATATTTACCGACATAATAATCGACAGAAAAATTATCAATATTATTTCGTATACGGTAGCCCATGTTTCTTGCTTGCGTACCTGATTGCATGTATATGTGTTTTTTTTGACATATGGGCCTCGGTAATTTTGAACGTTAATTAAACATCAGTTTGTTTTGCTTGCCTACCTGTGTTTGTGCACATGCATTTGCGTGTATGCGTTTTTCATATATGCGCCACGGTAATTTTGAAGGCAATGGAAACTCCGTGAAATGTAGGATACCGTGGCCCATATGTTTTTTGTTTGCGTACCCGTGATTGCGTGTATGTGTTTTTTCCCCATATGGGCCACAGTAATTTTTAAGGCAGTTTGTTTTGCTTGCGTACCGGTGCTTGCGTTTATCTGTTAGCGTGTAGGCGTGTATAATATGTGTTTTCCATATATTATACATGGGCCACGAAAACTTTGAAGGCAATTGCAACTTCATGAACTGCAAACGCAAAAAAACCATACCATATTACCAATTTTGCCATTATGCCAACATTACCATATTGCAATTATACCATAAATGCAGACACAATGTACATGTGCGTTCGTGTGAGCGCGTGCGTGCGTCGCATACAGAACAATACTATCCTCATTAAAAATATACGTGGAGTGCATGCACACTAGGCAATAGTTTTAGGCTAAAGAAATTGTTTACGCCGACCGACATTTCTATAACACAAAAACCACGACGCGCCAATGTCTTCAATGTTTGTGTACATTACATCTAATTCCACGAAACGTTTTATTATTATAATACCGCAGAGCGAGTTAGAACTACTGACACATACAGCTTCAGATAAGTAAAGTTGCCACTTTATTTGGTTAGATACGTGAGAATAACAGCGAGCAAATGCATCCGTGGCATAACTCAACCAATACAACAAGGCAAGGATATCAACATACATATTTGTGACATAATCTGCAGTTAACCAATGCGATATATCTCAATTAAATTAATTAATGATAGAATACGCTATACATTTCATGAATTGTATTTGTTTTTGTTTTTACAATTTTGTATAATGCTACTATAAAAATGGCAAGTGTACTTACCAAACCTAGCGCAGGTACTAATAAATGATATAGATCGGCTTCATTCCTAACCCCGGTGGCCATGGGCTTGGTCATATTAGAATACCTGACTCCACGAGCAAATATTTCCTTCCTAGCCTAGCGTAATGCTACAGTCATATATTTTCTTTGACCATTTCACTTCCTGACCTTTCATAAAACTCGAATCCGTTCAGAAAGTCGTATTAGTACTCGCAATTTTGAAACGTGCAATTCAAATTCAACCGCGAGTGAGGGCAAATTTCAAAGAAGGAAACATTTTATATTTTATTTCACGTTCCAGTGCTCTGATAAATTAATCTCTTAAATATATCAAACGGCTGTTGTGTGGTGTGGCTATACAGAAGATTGAAATAGACCATTACCATCTATTCAGTTATCTACATATGACATAACTAATGGATAGTACAGGCATAGTCATATTTGCACAAGCGAGCATCCAACGTCTCCTATTTCTTGTACATAAATTGGAAATATTTATAACGTTTGGGCAATTCAGACTCGTTTATCCCTTTGCAAGATCTATATGTACATATATTCTTCACTTCGCACAATGAATTCAGTTTAATCCGTTATGGAGTTATGTTACACTCATTCACATTACTGTACACGTCTCTATCTCAAAAAATAATTTCTTTAGTTTTTACACTCAGTGCAACACTCGAAGAAATCGAACCCCGGGAAACAAATTCTCTTCGATCAATTGCAACTTACTTCGACGTTGTCAGTGAACGTGACAACCTCAAGTCTACTCTACTCGGCACACCTCTGCCGATTACATATACCTTCATGTAACCTTGACTATAACCTTGACTTGGCTGCCATAACTGGTTCTACTTGTAATATCCATGCGACCAATCTGACCAACCTAAATCATCTCCAGAGAAATTACGATACTCTAGGCAAACTACGTATTGTCGTTAATTAAGTACTATTAATGAAGAAATAATTATTATAAATGATAAAGGTAAATGATAAAAAGTAAAGGCTGTAACTACGCGCGTATATACATGCACATGCACACACACGCACGCACACACATACACACGCACGCACGCACGCACACAAACACACACACACA
>NW_014577451.1:204110-215833 GCF_000485595.1 Priapulus caudatus
CATCGCACTGCGGCGCGCGCGCGCATACACATTCCCTACGGGGCTATAACATAAAACTAACTTTTAACTAACTGCAGTGTTCTCCGGGCTGTAACTACGAGCGTATATACCTTTGTTCCGCCTTCGACCGTCTTCTACCGTAAACAACCCGTATAAGTGTTATACAGAGTGATATAATATTAGATGTATATGATAATATATTCTATTAATATTTCTCACTCCTTGGTGTTATGTAAAGGTTTTACTATCTTGACAAATGTGATTTAGAACTAGTTGGCAACTTATAATTGTGTTGCAGCGGACATTTGTATCTTTCAGTAGTTGCACGCACGATCGCACCTCGCTCGCTCTCCACATGTATTCGCAGTACGTCCTATATATTTTTGCCGAAATCGCAAGCTTCTTCCTAAAAGCCATATTGTAAACGTATGCGTACCTGCGCTCGCTATGATTACTTGCTTGATGTCTGGACCATGCTCCCACAGGACCTCTGGGCGACAGATGTCAGTGTTACAAACTGAAAATAAATCTGAACGCAAAAACACAAATACTACCCCTCCAATTACACTTCACTGTGTGTCATTATATACAGCCGCTCCGCACTCGCCGCTGCGTGTTGTGCTGTGTCGCCTATGTATATATCGGCCATAGATATGGCGGACACAGCCAGCACACGCGCGGCGAGTGCCCGGGAGTGTGCTAGCCTTTCTGCATTATTTTGTGAAAGGCAGTGATATACAAGACCTCATCTATTTATTCAGTTTTCCACTCTGACCTGTCCTAAAGTGGCCTGTGGCAATCAGCATGAAGCGAGGTATATTTAAGTAATCTTTTTGGGAAAAACCCATATAAAAGTTGCAATATTACATCGTTTACAGCTGCACATTTGCCTTCTATATATATAGCAGTTGTGGGCTTAGCCAAATTAGCGAGCGTACTCGCATAACTAGAGAACTCTTAAAAATTTTAAAAAAATGTAAGAGGTTAAACTTCATAAAATTCTATTCATCAATAGATGGCGGCTGTGCGTATACATTAACATCACGATATCGTGTTGCAGCCATGGTATACCTTAACTGTGCCAGTGGCCTATCGCTGCGGACATCCGTCTCCTACTCACCGGGATTCCGGGTCTCGCAAGTCCAGCGTGGGAACTCTATTCTCCTTTTTTTCCTTTTTCCTCCTTACCTACCTCTTTAGTTGTATCTTTTTTATTTTTTTATTTTTAATTTTGATATTTTTTTTTATTTTAATGTCTTTTTATTTTTTGATTTCTTATTATTTTTTACTGTTGGGATGGATGGGATGGCATGAATGCGCATGCCAGGGGCCTGGCATGGGACCTGCATGGCATGGCATGGCCATGGCATGTGGATGGCAGCGGATTGGCATGGCCATGCATGGGATGGGTGGCATGGCCCCCCCCCCCCCCCCCCATTGGCATGGCATGGCCATGCATGGCATCGGATAGCAATGCGGGCTATGGGAAGCGGTGCGAATGGATGGCCAATGGCATGGCATGGCATGTTATGCGAATGGCATGGGTGGCAGTGGATGGCGATGAGATGGCCAATGGATGGGCATGGGATGCGCGGATATGGAATGGATGGATGGAATGCGTGCGATGGGATGGAATGGATGGCATGGCATGGGATCATGGATGGGATGCATGTGGATGGATCATGGATAAGATAGATCTATAGCATAGTTAGATTTTTTGGCGGTTTTCCCTTTCAACAAGCGGTCACCAACTGGTAACGCCACTGATTTCCGCGGCACGCCGGGTATATTCCCGCTAGTGCTATATAAGTTTGTTGCCACCGTTGAACGCTGTGGCTGCGGTTGTGTCACTCTGTCGTACAATTGAGCGTTCAATTCTTATCGGGCCAAATTTATGTCGCCATTATCAACCTCTACTCTTCAATGATTGTATAGCCATCTTTCACGTCGGCACACTATATGTCTAATTATGGTCGAGCGTGAGGTTTTTTGGAAACAAGCTGAGACCGAATGCAAGAAGTTTGGTCATTCTCAGACAATTAGTTCCTTATCTCTAAAATTCACCTCATTTGCTAAAACGCCTGGCATCGATAATATCAGAATTTAGATACATTAGGGAACTATTAATCTACTTTCCCTATTATTTCTACTTCTGATAATATGGCTGTCAAAACTCTACGTCAAATGTGTCGGTCGCCGAGACCGTGGAGATTATTAACGTATTGAGGTATTCCCGAAACACCAAAATTACTAAACTACAGAGATAAAATAAGCAAATGCGAGAACATGCTGTTCCCCGTTACAAAATTAATATATTAAACTTTACAGTGACGCCTTTCGCTTTAATGACAACGTAAAGACTCATGTATTATATCAGTGAAACAATTAGGCCCAGTGATCGACGTCTAAAGTAATTCGCTGTTATGGACGGCAATACTCACAGGGAAACGACATTGTACCGTGGCCAAACACTGTTCGTATATGTTGCTCACATATTTATTCACTAACAAAATCTCACGACAACTAGCGTCTATAAACTAAGTGCTTATCGGTGTAATATCTTCTACAATGTCCGCCCATATTAATGATCACGCACCGCGAAACTCACCGTTACGCTCTCAGGAATATGGTGTTAAGTGATTGCGCATTCCATTGCGTTAAACATTACATACAATGCCGTCGTAATTCATGGCAACACATAATAACTTAACGCTTGTGCTTACAATTGTTCTTATACATCATTTTATGCGTTACAATAACTGTTTTGCTCTAATAGCTTTATATTGCCCTCACTATGCTTTCCTCTCCCGTGTGTCCGGTTGAAATGGCTGCTAACCTCAGAGGACGTCCTGACCAACAAAAAGTTCGTCTGACGGCTGACCGAAATTGCCTTGTACTTGTAGGAAGTAAATTATCGGATTAATGAGTGAATTCAGGTGCAGGGCAATTAGCGTCGAATGAACCCGTAGTGTGTGAAGCCCGACGCGGAGCTGTAGATCAGGACATGTGGCAGAACGTGCGGAGCAAGTAGAATGCACGAGTGCCGGACAACCCATAAGCATGCATCTTTGACGTTTTCCATGTCGCGTTGGAAACCTGTCGTGCACTCTCTACGCGCACTGACGCCTGCGGCGATCCTTCGGGGCGAATGGATCCCTGGCCGATCTCTGACGATGGGCGTATGTAGCAGCTACATCATGACGAAAATAAAATCGCATACGTGGCCTAGCGATAAAATACACGGAATCTGCGCCACTATCATGTCACCGACGCACGCAATGGACGGATTCCAGTAATACGTTCCTTGGAGGTCGACGCAGCCACCGCACGAGCCTATCGCGACACAGCAACAACGCCATGAGATGCGATGAGATGGCATGGGATGGGATGCGGTGCTATGGGATGCGGTGCAATAGGATGGCATGGCATGGCATGTCATGGCATGGCATGGGATAGCATGAGATGCGATGAGATGGCATGGGATGGGATGGGATGGAATATGGGATGGGATGGGATGGAATACGGTGCGATGGGATGGGATGGCATGGCATGGAATGGGATAGATGGATGGATGCAGCGATGGATGCATGGATAGATAGATAGATAGTTAGATTTTTTGGGGTATTTTCCTTTCAACCAAGCGGTCACCAACTGAGTAACGCCACTGCTTTCCCCGGGCAACGCCGGGTATATCCCGCTAGTGCTATATATTTGTTGCCACCGTTAAACGCTGTGCTGCGTTGTGTCACTCTGTCGTAGTGACGTCAATTCTCATCGGCAAATTTATGTCGCCACTATCAACTCTACTTCGTCAATGATTGTATAGCCATCTTTCACGTGGCACTATATGTCTAATTATGTCCGGGCAGGAGGTTTTTCGGAAACAGCTAAGACCGAATGCGGAAGTTTGGCCTTCTCAGACAATTAGTTCTTATCTCTAAAATTTCCTCCATTCCTGAAAAGCCTGGATCGATAATATCAGAAGTAGATAATAGGGAACTATTATCTACTCCTGATAATATGCGTCAAAACTCTAACGGTAAATGTGTCGTGCCGAGACGTGGAGATTATTCACGTATGAGGTTATTCCCCGAAACCACAAAATTTACTAAACGTACAGAGATAAAATAGCAAATGCGAGAAATGCTGTTCCCCCGATTACCAAAATTAATAATTAAACTTTACAGTGACTCCTTCGTTCAATGACAAAGTAAAGACTCATGTATATATCAGTGAAACAATTAGGCCAGTGTGACGTCCAAAGTAACTCGCTGTATAGAGGCAATACTACAGGGAAAGACATTGTACTTAGCAAAACACGTTCCGTATATGTTGCTCACAGATTTATTTACCAACAAAATCTCACAACAACTAGCGTTATAACTAAGTGCTATCGGTGTAATATCTTCTACAATGACGTCATATAATGACACGCACCCGCGAGACTCAAATACGCTCTCAGAATGGTGTATAATGATTGCGCATCCCATTGCGTTAAACATTACATACAATGCTCGTAATTCATGCAACACATATATACTTGACGCTTGTGTACAATTTTTTTTACATCATTATTATGGTACAATAACTGTTTCTCTAATAGCTTGATTGCTTCGCTATTCTTCCTGCTCCGTGTCCGGTTGAAATGATGTAACCTCAGAGGACGTCCTACAACCGAAAAGTTCTCTGACGGCTGACCGAAATTCCTTGTACTTGTAGAAGTAAATTATCGGATTAATCAGTGAATTCAGTAGCAGGGCATTAGTTCGAATAACCCGTAGTGTTTGAAGCCCCGACGGGAAGCTGTAGATCAGGACCATGTGGAGAACGTGCGGAGCAAGAAGAGTCCACGAGGAGCCGACAACCATGAGCATGATCTTTGACGTCTTCCATGTCGCGTGGAAACTTGTCGTGCACTCTCTACCCGCCACTGACGCTGCGGCGATCCTTCGCGCATGGTCCCTGGCGATCTTGACGATGGAGATGTAGCAGTACATCATGACGACAAATAAAATCGCGTAGTGGCTAGCGATAAAATACACGAATCCTGGCGCCACTATCAGTTCACCGACGCACGCAGTGGACGGATTCCAGTAATACGTTGCTTGGATGGTCGACGCAGCACCGCAGCCTATCGCGTACAGCAAACACGCGACGATGAGAACACGGGTGCGTTCGGTTGTCATCCACTGGCTGTAGCGTAGCGGGTGCGCGATCGCCACGTACCTGTTTGTCGTGCAGAGCGCAATTGCTTCCATCGACGCTACAAGGATTGTGGCTACGTACCCCACGAACACTGCGCACTGCGGCATCGTGTGACGAGGTACGAATGCCGACAATAACGAACAGCCTATCACAAAGTCGCAGCAGGCCAGATTGAGGATCGTGAGGTTTGCTGCTGTTCGCAGTCGGCGAATCCTCGCTATGATGACGATCACGAGACCGTTGCCGACTGTCGTGACGATCGAACTCAACACGAAGAATGCCACTATTACTGCTATAGCGTAAGTTTTCGTATTTGAAAAGAACACGCGGCTAACTTGGTTGTTTTCTTCGTTGACGCTGCTGTTGCTCATGTTTGACGTCAGTAGTCCACTCATGTTGTTCTAAGACGTGATACGTTGCACTGTATGCAGATTTTCGTTTCGTATCGTCGTAACTCTCAGGATCATTAAAACTGTCATGAAAAATATAGGTTCGATCTCTGCGAGACTGATTTCTAAAGCCCCAAATTTTCCTGGTTTCTTCACCCACACACATAATATAGTATGCACATACGCACGCCCGCCCCCACTTAATATATATGCCTATTATATATACTAGCAGAAAGTATACCCGTAGAACCAGCAAATGTTGTCTTTAAATATATGAGACAAATAAAATGCGGCGATATGTGGCTATGCGATAAAAAACACGATCCTGGCGGCCACTATCATTCATCGACGCACGCAAGTGGACGGATTTCAGTATACGTTCTGTGATGGTGCGCGACGCAGCAGCCGCAGCCTATCGTCGTTACAGCAAACACGTCGGACGATGACGAACACGGGTGCGTTCGTGTGTCATCCACTGGTCTGTAGCAGTTATAGCGGGTCGCGCGTATCGCGCACGTACCTTGTTTGGTCGTGCAGAGGCGCAATTGTCCCATCGACGTACAAGGTTGTGGCTACGGTACCCACGAACACATGCGCACTGCGGCATCGTGTGACGAGGTATAACGAATGCGTACAATAGACGAACAGCCTATCACAAAGCGCAGCAGGCCAGATGAGGATTCGTGAGGTTTGTGCTGTTCCCATCGGCGAATCCTCGCTATTGATGACGAACGAAGACCGTTGCCGACTGTCGTGGACGGATCGAACTCAAACACGAGAATGCCACTATTAGCTGGCTATAGCGTAAGTTTTTCGTATTTGAAAAGAACACGCGGCTAACTTGGTTGTTTTTCTTCTGTTGAGCCGCTGCTGAGTTGCTTCCATGTATGGACGTCAGTTAGTCCACTCATGTTGTTCTAAGTACACGTGATACGTGTCACTGTTATGGCAGATCTTTTCGTTTCGTATCGTCGCTAACTTCTCAGGATCATTAAAACTGTCATGAAAAAATAGGTTTAATCTCTGGAGACTGAATTTAAAGCCCAAATTTTCCTGATTTTCTTCAACTCAGCGACACATAGTATATAGTATCACATACGCACCGCCGGCCCCCACTTTACATATATATGATATTATATATATATATATATATTATATATATATATATATTTAATATATATATTATATATAATATATATGTCTACGGGGATATATATAGGCGATGTTTATGTTTATAAACATTTCGACGTCATATGCGCACGATGCGCAGTTGTAACGGTTGGCCAGCCAAGCAGATTAGCGTGATATTGTTGGGTTGGCGATACAAGCGCACGCAACGCGACAGCGACGACGTGTACGTTTACACACGCACGCACGCACCACGCACGTGTACGTGCATCACGCACGCACGCACGCGACGTGTACTGCACACACACGCAGTACGCAACGCCACGCACATGGCACACACGTGCTAGCCTGCACACGACACACACCCGCCGGCACGCGCGTACATTGTACGTGCCACACACGGACACACGCAAGCGCATGCACGCACGTGTAAGTTCACACGTACACGCACGCACGCGACTGTTACTGGTGCACACGGCACAGCACACACTCCTTGCCACGGCACGTGTATAGCGTGCACAGCGACGCACGCAACGTAGCATGCACGCACGTTGTACGTGCACACGCAGCGCGCACGCAACGCAAGTCGTACGTGCACATGCCACGCGCGGCAACAACAACGCTACGCACGCACGTGTACGCGCAGACCACACACGGACGAAACCGCACGCACGCGACGCACGAACGCACGCACGCACACACTCATGACACTCACGTGTGAACGTGCACACGCACGCACCGCACGCATGGCCACCGGCCCACTGTGTACGTGCACACGCACGCACGGCACGACGTGTACTGCAGCAGGCGCGCACGCACGACGCACGTGTACGTGCACACTGCCACGCAGGCACCACGCCACGAACGTGTACCTGCACACGCCGCGCACACACGCAGCGCACGCACGCACGGCACGCAGCACGTTTACGGTGCACAGCACGCCAGGCCGCAGCGCGCAGTGTGCGTGACACGCGCATGACACGCTGTACTTACACACGCATCGCACGCAACGCACGCATGCACGCACGTATACGTTGCACACGCACGCACTTCACGCATGCACGCACGTGTAGCGTGCACACGCACGCACACACGCATGCCGCACGTGTACGTGGCACGACGCACGCCACGCACGCACGTCTACATCCAAGACGGCCCGCACGCACGGCGGCGCATTACACACGACCCGTGTACCTGCACACGCACGCACGTACGCACGCACGCATGCAGCGCATGCGTGTACGTGCACACGCACGGCACTCACGTGACTCACCCGCACCACGACTCACGCATGACGCGGACTACACGCGACGCACGCATCTGCAACACGATCACGCAGGCATGGCACTGTACGTTGCACACCAGCCGACACACGCACGCGTGCGAGCGTGTAGGTGCACACGCAACGCACGCCGCATGTACGCACGTGTAGGCTGCAGCGACGCACGCACGCACACAGGCGAACGCACGTGTACGTACAACACGCCACGCACGCAACGCCACGGCACGTGTACTTCAACTCGCACGCAGCGCACGTACGCGCGCACGTGTTACGTGCACAAGCACACATGCACACATTCGTGTACGCACGCACGCAGTATTACGTACAACCCACACACGCAACGCACACACGCACGCACGCACCGCACGCACGCTGCAAGCACGTTTACATACACACGCACGTCACGCATGCATGCCACGAGGTGTCGTGCACACACGCACGACAACGCACGCACGCACGTCTACGTTCAAATGCATGCACGCCGTTCCGCACGTCTACCTGTACACACTACGCACGTACGCACCAACACACTCATGCACACAACGTGTACCTGCCACCGAACGCAGCGGACCCACACACGCAATGCACGTCAGCACGCACACGATGCACATGCAACGCATGTCTGCACACGCACGTGCTCCGTGACGCGTAGACAGCGCACGCACAGCACGTGTACGTGCACACGAAAGTAGCGGAACGTGTACTTGCCACGCAACGCACGGCACGCACCGTTGTAAGTTCACACGCACGCACGACACGCACGGACGTGTACGCTGCGCAACACGCACGCACGCACGTGTATGTGCACACGCGACGGCACGCCAGCAGGCAACGCAGTGCTAGTGCACTACATAAACAGCGCTTTCTATCAGAACAGTGGTCAATCAGCTGTAAATGTCAACAGCACGCTTCGCTTCTGCCAACCATGACACATAACAAATACACGTGGACCTGATCTATGAGCGTCAGCGATTGAAACACTCCTATATTATATTATACATTATATATATATATATCAAGAATAATAATTATAATAAACTACCAATAAGATTGTTAACGTTGTCGGCGAGACGTTCTGAATTGAATTAAACGAATATACACGTGGCTACTGAAGTTCGCTGATCAACTTACCATGTGAGCCACAGGCTATTAACTAGCAAACCTTGGCCGTTATAATGAGTTCTGATCGTTTGCGCGAGCTGCATCGGCTTCTCGCTATTATACATGCCGATGCCTCGATAACATAACCGGATGACCAAGTCATGCACTGTCGTGTTGGCTTTGGGACACACAAAGAAACACGGGGCGCTGTAATGCTTTTTTGCAACCCTATACTAAGTACATCCAAGCGTCATGTTTCGCAACTGAAAGCACTCAAAGAAAGACTGAACCAACCATGTGGAAGTTCTGCGTTGTCATGGCTAGGCGATGTCCTAGTGACTCTGGCTACAACCTCGTATTAACGATAAAAACTATACATGATAAATAATACACTATAGATTTAATTGCATTACCGTTTAAGATGAATGTAGGATGGGTATTTTCACGCACAAGTATATTACTGACCATAATAATTCGACAGGTGAAAAATATCAAATATTATTTCGTATACGGTAGCCCCATGTTTCTTGCTTGCGTACGCTGATTGGCAGTGTCATATGTTTTTTTTTGACAATATGGGCCTGCGGTAATTTTGAACGTTTATTAAACATCAGTTTGTTTTTGGCTTGGCCTTACCTGTGTTGTTGCACATGCGATTTGGCGTGTATGCGTTTTTCATATATGCGCCCACGGTAATTTGAAGGCAATGGAAACTCGCGTGAAATGTAGGATAACGTGGCCCATATGTTTTTTGTTTGGCGTACGCCGTGATTGCGTGTATGTGTTTTTTCCCCATATGGGCCACAGTAATTTTTAAGGCAGTTTTGTTTTTGCTGGCGTACCGGTGCTTGCGTTATCTGTTAGCGTGTAGGCGTGTATAATATGTGTTTTCCAATATTATACATGGGCCACGAAAACTTTGAAGCAATTGCAATTACAGAAGCTGCAAACGCAAAAAACCATACCATAATTACCAATTTTGCCATTATGCCAACATTACCGAATTGCAATTATACCATAAATGGCAGACACAATGTACATGTGCGTTCGTGTGAGCGCGTGCGTGCGTCGCATGACAGAACAATACTATCCATCATTAAAAATATAGCGTGGAGTGATCCACACTATAGGCAATAGTTTTAGGCTAAAGAAATTGTTTACGCCGACGGAATTTCATATAACACAAAAACCACGACGCGCGCAATGTCTTCAATGTTTGTGTACATTACAGCTAATTCCACGAAACGTTTTATTATTATAATACCGCAGAGCGAGTTAGAACTACTGACACATACCAGCTTCAGATAAGTAAAGTTGGCCACTTTATTTGTTAGATACGTGAGAATAACAGCGAGCAAATGCATCCTGTGGCAATAACTCAACCAATACAACAAGGCAAGGATATCACATACATATTTGTGACATAATCTGCAGTTAACCAATGCGATATATCATCATTAAATTAATTAATGATAGAATACGCTATACATTCATGAAATTGTATTTGTTTTTGTTTTTAGCAATTTTGTATAATGCTACTATAAAATGGCAATTGACTTACAAACCTAGCGCAGGTACTAATAAATGATGATAGATCGGCTTCATTCCTAACCCCGGTGGCCATGGGCTTGGTCAGTATTAGAACATACCTGACTCCACGAGCAAATATTTCTTCCTAGCCTAGCGTAATGCTACAGTCATATATTTTCTTTGACCATTTCATTCCTGACCTTTCATAAAACTCCGAAATCTCGTTCAGAAAGTCGATTAGTACTCGCATTTTGAAACGTGCAATTCAAATTCAACCGCGAGTGAGGGCAAATTTCAAAAGAAGAAACATTTTATATTTTATTTCACGTTCCAGTGCTCTGATAATTATATCTCAATATATCAACGGCTGTTGTGTGGTGTGGCTATACAGAAAATTGAAATAGACCATTATCATCTATTCAGTTATCTACATATGACATAACTAATGGATAGTAGCAGGCATAGTTTATATTTGCACAAGGAGGGAGGCATCCAACGTCTCTTATTTCCTTGTACATAAAGTTGGAAATATTTATAACGTTTGGGCGCAATTCAGACTCGTTTATCCCTTTGCAAGATCTATATGTACATATAGTTATGTATACTATATGTTATGGAGTTCTATTACACTCATTCAGATTACTGTACACGTCTCTATCTCAAAAAATAATTCCTTTAGTTTTTACACTCAGAGCAACACTCGAAGAAATCGACCCGCGGGAAACAAATTCTCTTCGATCAATTGCAACTTACTTCCGACGTTGTCAGTAAACGTGGACAACCCTAGCCCTACTCTAACTCGGCACACCTCTGCCGATTACATATACCTTCATGTTAACCTTGACTATAACCTTGACAATTGGCTGCCATAACTGGTACTACTTGTAACATCCATGCGACCAATCTAACCAACCTAAATCATCTCCAGAGAAATTACGATACCCTAGGCAAACTACGTATTGTCGTTAATTAAGTACTATTAATGAAGAAATAATTATTATAAATGATAAAGTATAAATGATAAAAAGTAAGGCTGTAACTACGCGCGTATATACATGCACATGCACACCGCAACGCACGCCATGCAC
>NW_014577451.1:215843-220910 GCF_000485595.1 Priapulus caudatus
GGCTGTAACTACGCGCGTATATACATGCACATGCACACGCACGCACGCATGCACACACACACACGCACGCACGCACGCACACAAACACACACACACACGCACGCACGCGCGCGCGCGCGCGCATACACATTCCCTACGCGTATAACTAACTAACTAACTAACTGCAGTGTTCTCCGGCTGTAACTACGAGCGTATATACCTTTGTTCCGCTTCGACCTCTTTCGTAAACAACCCGTATAAGTGTTATCAGGAGTGAATAATATTAGAGTATATGATTATATCTATTATTATTCTCACTCCTGGTGTTATGTAAGGTTTTACTATCTTGACAAAGTGATTAGAGTTTGCAACTTATAATTGTGTGAGCCGACATTGATATACCAAACGCCAGTAGTTGCACACGATAAGCACCCTCGCTCGCTTCAACATGTATTCGCAGTAACGTCCCATATATATTTTTTGGGAAATCAGCAAGCTTCTTCTAAAGATTATTGCTAACGTATGCGTAGGTCGTAGAACGATTGATGTTGGCATGCCCACAGGCACTTGGGACAGAGTCAGTAAAAACTGAAAATAATCTGAACGCAAAACACAAATACTACCCCTCAATTACACTTCCACTGTTGTGTCATTATATACAGCCGCTCCCGCACTCGCCGCTGCGTGTGTGCTGTGTCGCCATGTATATATGGCCATATATATGGCGACACAGCACACACGCAGCGGCGAGTGCGGGAGTGGCTAGTTCTGCATTATTTGTGAAAGCAAGTTGATATACAGACTATTATTTTCAGTTTTCACTGACTGTCCTAAGTGGCTGTGGCATGAGCATGAAGCGAGGTATATTTAAGTATCTTGGGAAAACATATAAAAAGTTGAATATTTACATCGTTTAGCACTGCGACATTTGCCTTCTATATATATAAAGTTGTTTAGCCAAATTAGGACGTACTCGCATAACTAGAGAACTAAAATTTAAAAAAATGTAAAAGTTAAAAATTCATAAAAATTCTATTCATCAATAGATGGCGGTGCGTATAGATTAACATCACGTACGTGTGAAGCCATGGGTATACCCTTAACTGTGCAGTGGCCTAATCGCTAGGACATCCGTCTCCTACACCGGGATTCCGGGTTCGAGTCCCAGCTGGGGAACTTATTCTCCTTTTTTTCCTTTTTCCCCTTTACCTACCTCTTTAGTATGTATTATTTTTTATTTTTTTATTTTTAATTTGAATTTTTTTTTATTTAATGTCTTTTATTTTTTGATTTCTTATTATTTTTTACTGTTTGGGATGGGATGGGATGGCATTGAATGGCATGCCACGGCATGGGATAGCATGGCATGGCATGGCATGGCATGGGATGGCAGGGCATGGCATGGCATGGCATGGGATGGGATGGCATGGCATGGCATGGCATGGCATGGCATGGCAATAGCATGCGGTGCTATGGGAAGCGGTGCGATGAGATGGCATGGCATGGCATGGCATGTTATGGGATGGCATGGGATGGCATGAGATGCGATGAGATGGCATGGGATGGGATGGGATGGGATATGGAATGGGATGGAATGGAATGCGGTGCGATGGGATGGAATGGGATGGCATGGCATGGGATGGATGGATGGATGCATGGATGGATGCATGGATAGATAGATCTATAGATAGTTAGATTTTTTGGGGTATTTCCCTTTCAACCAAGCGGTCACCAACTGAGTAACGCCACTGATTTCCTCGGGCAACGCCGGGTATATCCCGCTAGTGCTATATATTTGTTGCCACCGTTGAACGCTGTGCTGCGTTGTGTCACTCTGTCGTAATGACGTCAATTCTTATCGGCAAATTTATGTCGCCATTATCAACCTCTACTTCGTCAATGATTGTATAGCCATCTTTCACGTGGCACTATATGTCTAATTATGTCCGAGCGGGAGGTTTTTTGGAAACAGCTGAGACCGAATGCAGAAGTATTGGTCTTCTCAGACAATTAGTTCTTATCTCTAAAATCACCTCCATTGCTGAAAAGCCTGGATCGATAATATCAGAAGTAGATAATAGGGAACTATTATCTACTTCCCTATTATCTACTTCTGATAATATGCGTCAAAACTCTAACGGTAAATGTGTCGTGCCGAGACGTGGAGATTATTAACGTATGAGGTTATTCCCCGAAACCACAAAATTTACTAAACGTACAGAGATAAAATAGCAAATGCGAGAAATGCTGGTCCCCCCGAATTACCAAAATTAAGGTAATTAAAGCTTTAACAGTGACGCTTCGTTAATGACAATAGTAAGGACTCATGTACTAATATTCAGTGCTAAAACAACTTGAACGAGGCAGTTATGTCCCAACTACATGTTATCCCCCGTGATCTAGTGATGGAATAGAATATCTCTGTTAGAGGACTCAGTAGAAGGGCAGGTAAAGTTAAATAAGTCACAAAGACAAAGGTTTGTTTTTTTTTTTTTTATTTTTTTGTTGACAACTGGATCTGCCTCAGATGTGCAAAGTTACTATGGAATTTCTTGTTACCCTAGGAGGTCCGAGAGGAAATGTAAGTCGACGGGTTGAAGGTCAAAACTTAATCAGGTCAAGGGCGAGTGGGGTGGTTTTTGACGCTAATGCCAACTAGACCTTCTCCCCAAGATGTGTAAAGCATACCAGTTTTGGTCGACGCTAGGTCAAATTAAGCAGGCTGACAGTTAGTAGAAAGCCCAGAAGAGAAATATGATCAAAGGTAAAAGGGTTGAAATAAAAGTCGAAGCCTGACCTGGTGTCGGCAGCTTTTTACCGATCTCGGATCATCTTCAATTTGGTGCTATGAACGGTGTGTATGGGAAAGCGAAGCAGCCAATCATTTTTTGGTGGTGGCGGAGCATCGTTTGCCATGCGGTAACACATTTATTGTGGAAATTATTGATAGAACCTGTAAACTTGTGCTGTTAGTTTACCGAATGCTGTCATTGGAATTTGGCAACAGCGGCCGACTTAACACTTGTCCTACTATATATACTATATATATTATATATATATATATATATATATATATATATTTGATGACAATCATAAATTTAAATGTAAATTTAAATAAAAATTTTAATACAAATATTAAATTTAAATTTTATTTTAAAATTTTAAAATTTAAATTTAAATAAAAATTTTAATATAAATATAAATTTCATGACAATCGGGTAAAAAGTCATTTTATTTTTAAATTTTTAAATTTAAATTTAAATATAAATTTTAATACAAATATAAATTTCATGACAATCGGGTAAAAAGTACAGGTTCTAGAATATTTCGACAAAAAATTTTGTTACCATGGCAACGATGACTCCGCCCACACCAAAAACGATAGGTGTCTTCGCTTTACGATAACGCACCTTCATTCGAAATTTGAAAATGATCCGAGAAGAACTGCAGCCGGTAGAGCGTTCACAAGGAAATCTCTACGGCGGCGGCGGCGGCGGCGGCGCGACGATGCCAAACCCATAGTATCCCCACGAACTTCGTTCGGGGGATACAATTAGGCCAGTGTGACGTCTAAAGTAACTCGCTGTATAGAGGCAATACTACAGGGAAGGACATTGTACGTGGCAAAACACGTTCCGTATATGTTGCTCACAGATTTATTTACCAACAAAATCTCACGACAACTAGCGTTATAACTAAGTGCTATCGGTGTAACAGTAATATCTTCTACAATGCCGCCATATAATGACACGCACCCGCGAAACTCACGTACGCTCTCAGAATGGTGTATAATGATTGCGCATTCCATTGCGTTAAACATTACATACAATATGCTCGTAATTCATGCAACACATATGTACTTGACGCTTGTGTACAATTTTCTTAACATCATTATTATGGTACAATAACTGTTTGTCTAATAGCTTGATTGCTTCACTATGCTTCCTGCTCCGTGTCCGGTTGAAATGGTGTAACCTCAGAGGACGTCCCACAACCGAAAAGTTCTCTGACAGCTGATCGAAACTCCTTGTACTTGTAGAAGTAAATTATCGGATTAATCAGTGAATTCAGTAGCAGGGCATTAGCTCGAATAACCCGTAGTGTTTGAAGCCCCGACGGGAAGCTGTAGATCAGGACCATGTGGAGAACGTGCGGAGCAAAAAGAGTGCACGAGGTGCCGACAACAATAAGCATGATCTTTGACGTTTTCCATGTCGCGTGGAAACCTGTCGTGCACTCTCTACCCGCCACTGACGCTGCGGCGATCCTTCGCGCATGGTCCCTGGCGATCTTGACGATGGCGATGTAGCAGTACATCATGACGACAAATAAAATCGCATAGTGGCTAGCGATAAAATACACAAATCCTTGCGCCACTACCAGCTCACCGACGCACGCAGTGGACGGATTCCAGTAATACGTTGCTTGGATGGTCGTCGCAGCCCCGCAGCCTATCGCGTACAGCAAACACGCGACGATGAGAACACGGGTGCGTTCGGTTGTCATCCACTGTCTGTAGCGTAGCGGGTGAGCGATCGCCACGTACCTGTCTGTCGTGCAGAGCGCAATTGCTTCAATCGACGCTAGAAGGATTGTGACTGCGTACCCCGTGAACACTGCGCACCGCGGCATCGTGTGACGAGGTACGAATGCCGACAATAACGAACAGCCCATCACAAAGTCGCAGCAGGCCAGATTGAGGATCGTGAGGTTTGCTGCTGTTCGCAGTCGGCGAATCCTCGCTATGATGACGATCACGAGACCGTTGCCGACTGTCGTGACGATCGAACTCAACACGAGTAATGCCACTATTACTGCTATAGCGTAAGTTTTCGTATTTGAAAAGAACACGCGGCTAACTTGGTTGTTTTCTTCGTTGACGCTGCGGTTGCTCATGCTTGACGTCAGTAGTTCACTCATGTTGTTCTAAGACGTGATACGTTGCACTGTATGCAGATTTTCGTTTCGTATCGTCGTAACTCTCAGGATCATTAAACCTGTCACGTTAAATATAGATTCGATCTCTGCGAGACTGATTTCTAAAGCCCAAAATTTTCCTGGTTTCTTCACTCACACACATAATATATT
>NW_014577451.1:220935-233572 GCF_000485595.1 Priapulus caudatus
AAGTTTATATGATTAAGGCAATAACTTGAAAGCTCAAGGTTGATCGAGTAAACACAATAAAAATCCATAGCCGAGACTCAAGGCTCACTAAGAATTGACATCGCCGGTTAGAGTGCCCTTACTCCTTTGATAGACCCTATCTTATCGTAGCCAATACCTCATACAACCCTCATAACAGTCCCACGTTTCTCCCCCCCGCTCTCGACAAGAAGAAGAGGCGGTGAGCGGCCGTCCCGGGAACTGAACAGAGAGGGAGCAGTGGTGAACGGCAAACTTCGGCTTCCTCAAGACTGTGGTCCGCCATCATGCTGGTGCACTCCGTCAAACAGTGTAATATCAACAAATATTGATATCGTGATTACAGAATCATTGAATTTGCCTTTATTGTTAGCCTTGTAATTTTAATAATCAATTGTCATCAATTGCAGGTGAATGCAACCATTGCAGCACACAGCCGGGGACCTCGAGCTACGCCGAGGCTCGCCTGTGCTGACATCTGGTGGTTCGAATGAAACGACAGCACAGCCCCTCTAGCTGTGCGCCCTCTGCGATCCTCACGAGCGCAAGGGCAAGCGTAGCCAGACGATACCAGCTTGCCTGGCAGTCACTGCTAGAAGAGTGCCCGGAGTCCTGGGGACCCGACAAAAAGGTCTGCGTCACAGCCGACCAGAAGTCAAGACAGCATCAGCCCATCACAGCCACTGCAGCCTTCGCACAACTACGTGCATGACAGCCGGTCAGTCATGGTCCAACGCAGTTCCGGAAGGCAATCGGTCACCGCCATGCAACACCAGTACCGCTTGCCGAGTGAGCCTGAAATGGACTAGAACGAGAGATGAACTGACGTATAAACGAAGCCGCGGTGCACAGAGTCCCCAACCTTTTTTCTTGCCTACCTGCTCTCATGCGACCCAGTTCCATTACTAAAGTTCATCATACATGTTAGATCGTTGGACGGAAGCGACCTAGGCTAATATCCTCGTCTGCAGCCTTGACCGGATCTCCATCTCTCGGATGACGATTGGACACGTACTGCTGCATCATGGAGTCCTTGAGAGTACTGTCCACAGGTCTCCGTACCCGTGAATCGCCATTTTTATATACCAATTTTCCCTAAACGCTGCCAAATACGCCATTATACGGTAGCTGTAAGTTACGAAAACACGTTCAAGTAGGAGCCTAAGTTCTGTCGGTAGTCCCCGGAACATCGTCAAGATACGTTCTAAACATACGTCAATAATGCGCGTCTCGAAGATAAGTTAATTATAAGTTACACATAGGTTCAAACACGTTACTTCATCAGGTTTAGAAGAATAGGTTTTTGGTACCACTAGGACGACGTTATACCTCGACCGTATTTCACTTAGAGTAACTTACAAGTAACGTGTGTGAACGTGTGTCAACGACGCATAACTTACCTACAACTGTAATTGGCCCGCGTATGCGACGTATGAGCCATAGCGTGGCACTAACGTATGAAAATTGTGCATCACAAACATTTTTCGACGACCTCGGCCGTAACTACCGTACGTATACCCAGCGTGCTCTGGCCACGTGCCTAACTTATACCAAAACTTACATCATACCAACTTACCTCGACCTTACGCCAGCGTCTTTAGACGAAATTTTGATAACGTCGGCATACCGCTGCATAAATCGTCAATGTGTGGCCAACGGCCATAACGAAGTTAATATAAACTTGTTATATGTTTTCCCAAGAACTTAAATATACCTCGCTTCATGCTTATGTCCCACCCGGCACTCTGGGACCAGATCGGTCAAAACAACTAACAAATAATAAGTCTGTATATCAACGGTGCTTCAACAACCAAAACTAATGCAGGAACTAGCGCTCGTGTCCCACACTCGCCCTGCCGTGTGTGCTGCAGTCATGTGCTAGTGGTCCGCCATATACATATATATACCTATATAACGGCGTGGCGAGTGTCGGAAAAATATATGTCGACACAGCAACACGCGACACGCCAGGCGGCGAGTGGCGGGATGCGGCTAGTTCTGCTGCATTAGTTTCTGCAGAAGCAAGTTGACACACATAACACTGGAAGTGTAATTGCACCGGCCTAAGTATTGTTGTTTGCGTTCAGATTATTTCAGATTTTACTGACCTTGTCCAAGTTCCTGTGGCAACTGCCGCACATCAATCGTTTCTAACGGACCTACCCGCATCACTTTAGCAAATAATCTTTAAGAAACAGGGCTATTGCCGTGATTTCCCCAAAAAATGATATATCTGACCGTTACTCGCAAATAAATGTTGAAGCGAGCGGGAGAGGTGCTTATCGTGTGGGCAACTAAACTGCGTTTGTATAATCAACGTGCAGGTGCTGACTCACACAATTATAGCATTTGCAAATTCTAATCACTTGTAGCAAGATAGTAAAACTTACATAAACCGAAGAAGTGAATAATAACATATTGCCCTAGTGTGCATCGCGACTCCCACGTATATTTTTAATGGGGAATAGTATTTTCTGTAATGCCGACCGCACCACCGATCTCGCACGCGCCCCCCGATCCGCAAACTCCACATAGACTCCAGGGGACCTCGCACCGCGTGCGCGGCTCCTCCCCTCCTCTCACACCGAGACGACACATGTTACACTTGACGTTTGCATTTCAGGTAATAATTGCAATAAATGGTAATCGTTGGCCATAGATGCGCACAATAAATTGTAACATGGAGGTCTTTTTTGTCTATGCATTAATACTTTTCACGAGTTGGCATTGCCTTAAAGTCCCGTGGCCCCAGATGTAGATCGAGAATACTGTTAGAAAACACCATACACAAGACACCCGGTCACACCAAGAAAGAACAAACCTGCTCTTAAAAATTACTCGGTGGCCCGGCATATGTGGAGAAAAAAACACATTACACGCAATCAGCGGGTACCGCAAATACAACAAACATAATGGCCTATCGTATACATTTCACAGAGTTTCAATTGCCTTTCAAATTACCGGTGGCGCTATATAAAAAATCATACACGCAAATGCATTGCACAAACACAGGTAGGCAATGCAAGAACAATACTGATCTTTAAGACATTGTAAAATTACCGAGGCCCATATGTGAAAAAAAAAAACACATATAGTATACATGCATCAGGTACTCAAGCAAAAAACAGATGGGCTACTGATATCGGTAGTATTTGAAATAATATCGCATATTATTTCAATTAAGTCTGTCGATTATCTATGAGTCGTCCAAGGTAACTTGTGTGGTAAACAATTACCCCAATGCCTCTATTCATCTTAAAACGGATGGAATTTATCTTTTAATCATTCTATAGGTCTAAAGTGCGAAATACGAGGTATGTAGCAGGTCAAGGACACTCGCGTAACGCCCATCGACAAATCGCAGGACTCGCGCCAGGTTGTCAATCCTTTCTTGAGTCTTTTCAGGTCGAAACATGCCAGCTAGATTCGCTAGTAATACGGGTTGCAAAAAGGAATTAGCAGCGCCCGGTTGTTTTGTGTTGTCACGAACAGCCAACGAGCGACAGTGCAGTGATTGTCATACTGGTTATGTTATGCGAGGCATCCGGCATGTATACATAGCGAGAATGCCGATGCCGCGGCGCTCAACAACGCATTCAAGACTATTACTAACAGCAGGTTTGCTGTTAGAATAGCCTGTGCTCACATGTAAGTTGATCAGGACTTTCAGTAGGCACGTGTATATGTACTTTAATTCCAATCAGAACGTCTGAGAACAAGGTAACACATTCTGGTAGTAAATACTTATTATATATTAGCTTCTTGACATATATAGTATATATACTAGTATCACTATAGCTTAGAACTACTACTAGTCATAGTATAGTACATATCAGGCATAATATATTCAAGTGGCGGGCGTAGCGGCGTATGTGCAGTAAAAAACATCGATAGTTCAGCGTATGCCAGCGTTTTAGAGAAATTTTGATACGTCCGGCATACGCTGTCTAAATCGTCAATGTGTGACAGGGCCATTAGGGGAATTGGTATATAAAAATGGGGTTCACAGGAGGAACCCGTCAGTACTTCTCAAGACTCCATGGTGAGCAGATGTTCATGTCATCCGAGAGATGGAGGATCCGGCAAGGCTGAGACGAGAATACCTACTAGCTGTCCTCCAACATCAGCATGATGATAAACTGGTAATGAATTGGGTCGCACGGAAGCAGGAGCAGGAAAGGTGGGCACTCTGTGAGGTTCTTCCTCATCACTCTCCTCGCCCATCAGCTCACTGAGGATGGTGTTGATGCGTGACCATGCTTTCCGGAACTTGCACTTGGACATGCTGACCAGGCTGTCATGCACGTAGTTGGCGAAGGCTGCAGTAGCTGTGATGGGCTGAGGCTGTGCGATACCTTTGAGGAGCTCCCCAGACTCATGCACCCTCTTCTAGGGTGACTGCAGCAACTGGTCATCGTCCTGGCTGCGCTTGCCCTTGCGCTGTGAGGATGAGGAGGGGACAGTGGAGGGCGTGCTGTCGTCATCAACCACAATGGCTGCACATACAGCCTCGGCAGCCTCGAGGTCCCCGCTGTGTGCTACAATGGTTGCCTTCACCTGCAATTATGACAATTGATTATTAAAATACAAGGCAAAAATACAAGGCAAATTCAATGATTTGTAATCACACTAAAATTAATATTAATATTTGTTTATACTTACACTGTTGACGGATGCACCAGCATGATGGCGGACCACAGTCTTGAGGAAGCCGAAGTTTGCCTTCACCCACTGTTCTCTCTCTGTCAGTTCCGGGACGCCGTCACCGCTCTTCTTCTTGTCGAGACGGGTGTGGGTGTCTCGCAGGGACTTGAACCACCCTTTCGAAGGTGCTCGACAGTCTTCCCCATGGCTTTGGCTTGATCCTCTCAGAGCTTTGCCTTCTTGTCCACCCTCCGGTAGTCAGTCTTTTTGATGTCCCAGAGGATGGCGTTCTCGCGAACGAAATCGCACATGAGCTGTTCCTCTTGGACATCAAAACAAAACTGTGTCTTCTTGGCCCTCTTCCTCTTGGCAAGGGTTGGCTGAGAGGGGGGTGGAGGCCACGGACGCAGCTACCGATGCCACTGACGATGCCCGAGAGGCGTTGGAACCTGCATCATCTCTATCAGAAGGTGAGGGTGAGGGTGAGGATGTGGGTGATGATGGATCCTCCTCGAGTTCACGTCCACGCCCACGGCCACGGCCAGGAGACTTCTTGGCAGCGTTCTTCGAAGTTTTCTTCGGCATGACGGTGATGTTGATACTGCGACGGTGATGTTGATACTGCGACGGTGATGTTGATACTGCGACGGTGATGTTGATACTGCGACGGTGATGTTGATATGAATGAGGATTGGTAATTTTTACCACAAAGTATATTTACCGACATAATAATCGACAGATTAATAAATAATATCAATATTATTTCGTATACCGTACGTAGCCCATGTTTTTTGCTTGCGTACCTGATTGCATGTATATATATGTGTGTGTTTTTTTCACATATGGGCCTCGGTAATTTTAAATGTTTAAACATCAGTTTGTTTTGCTTGCCTACCTGTGTTTGTGCACATGCATTTGCGTGTATGATTTTTTCATATATGCGCCACGGTAATTTTGAAGGCAATTGAAACTCTGTGAAATGTATACCGTGGCCCATATGTTTTTTGTTTGCGTACCCGTGATTGCGTGTATGTGTTTTTTTCCACATATGGGCCACAGTAATTTTTAAGGCAGTTTGTTTTGCTTGCGTACCGGTGTTTGTGTATGTGTTTTCTACATATTATACATGGGCCACGGGAACTTTGAAGGCAATGCCAACTCCGTGAAAAGTATACTGCATAGACAAAAAACCATACCATGTTACCAATTTTGCCATTATGCCAACATTACCATATTGCAATTATACCATAAATGCAGACGCAATGTACATGTGCGTTCGTGTGAGCGTGTGCGTGCGTCGCATACAGAACAATACTATCCCCATTAAAAATATACGTGGAGTGCGTGCACACTAGGCAATATATTATTATTCACTTCTGGTGTTATGTAAGGTTTTACTATCTTTACAAAGTGATTAGAATTTGCAACTTATAATTGTGTGAGCCGACATTGATATACCAAACGCCATTAGTTGCACACGATAAGCACCTTCGCTCGCTTCAACATTTATTTGCAGTAACGTCACATATATATTTTTTGGGGAAATCAGCAAACCTTTTCTAAAGATTATTGCTAACGTATGCGTAGGTCGTAGAACGATTGATGTGGGCATGCCCACAGGAACTTGGGACAAGGTCAGTAAAATCTGAAAATAATCTGAACGCAAAACACAAATACTACCCCTCAATTACACTTCCAGTGTTGTGTCAACTTGCTTTCGCAGAAACTAATGCAGAACTAGCCGCTCCCGCACTCGCCGCTGCGTGTGTGCTGTGTCGCCATATATTTTTCCGCACTCGCCACTGCGTATATATATATATATATATATATGGCGACACAGCACACTGACTGCAGCACACACGCAGCGGCGAGTGTGGGAGCGGCTAGTTCTGCATTAGTTTTTGTGAAAGCAAGTTGATATACAGACTATTATTTGTTAGTTGTTTTACCGACTCTGTCCCAAGTGCCTGTGGGCATAAGCATGAAGCGAGGTATATTTAAGTATCTTGGGAAAACATATAAAAAGTTTAATATTAACATCGTTATGGCCGTGCCACACATTGACGATTTAGCCAGCGTATGCCGACGTATCAAAATTTCTCTAAAACGCTGGCGTACGTCGAGTAAGTTATGGGTAAGTTTTGTATAAGTTAAGAGCACGCTGAAGCACGCTGGTATACGTCGTATAGTACGGCGAGGTCGTCGAAAAATTTTGTGCATGCACAAAATTTTCGACGTATGCCAGCGTATGGCTCATACGTCCCGCATACGCGGGCCATAAGTTGTAGGTAAGTTATGCGATCGTTGACACACGTTCACACACGTTACTTGTAAGTTACTCATAAGTTGAAATACGTCGAGATAATGTCTAGGGTACCCAAAACCTATTTCTAACCTATGAGTAACGTGCTTTGAACCTATGTGTAACTTATAATGAACTTATCTCCAACGCATATTGACGTATGTAGACGTATTTGACGTGTTCCGGACGACCACAGAACTTAGGCTCCTACTGAACGTGTTTCTAACTTACAGCTACCGTATAATGGCGTATTGGCAGCGTTTAGGGAAATTGGTATATAAAAATGGGATTCACGGGAGGAACCCGTCAGTACTCCTCAAGACTCCATGATGAGCAGATGTCCATGTCATCCGAGAGATGGAGGATCCGGCAAGGCTGAGACGAGAATACCTACTAGCTGTCCTCCAACATCAACATGATGATGAACTTGTAATGAACTGGGTCGCATGAAAGCAGGAGCAAGAAAGGTGGGGACTCTGTGAGGTTCTTCCTCATCACTCTCCTCGTCCATCAGCTCACTGAGGATGGTGTTGATGCGTGACCGTGCCTTCCGGAACTTGCGCTTGGACATGCTGACCAGGCTGTCATGCACGTAGTTGGCGAAGGCTGCAGTGGCTGTGATGGGCTGATGCTGTGCGAGACCTTTGAGGAGCTCCCCAGACTCGGGCACCTCTTCTAGAGTGACTGCAGCAACTGGTCATCGTCCTGGCTACGCTTGCCCTTGCGCTGTGAGGATGAGCAGGGGACAGTAGAGGGCGTGCTGTCGTCATCAACCACGATGTCAGCACAGGCAGCCTCGGCAGCCTCGAGGTCCCCGCTGTGTGCTGCAATGGTTGCCTTCACCTGCAATTATGACAATTGATTATTAAAATACAAGGCAAAAATACAAGGCAAATTCAATGATTTGTAATCACACTAATATTTGTTTATACTTACACTGTTGACGGATGCACCAGCATGATGGCGGACCACAGTCTTGAGGAAGCCGAAGTTTGCCTTCACCCACTGCTCCCTCTCTGTCAGTTCCGGGACGCCGTCACCGCTCTTCTTCTTGTCGAGACGGGTGTGGGTGTCTCGCAGGGACTTGAACCACCCTTTCGAAGGTGCTCGACAGTCTTCCCCATGGCTTTGGCTTGATCCTCTCAGAGCTTTGCCTTCTTGTCCACCCTCCGGTAGTCAGTCTTTTTGCATGTCCAGCAGGATGGGGCGTTCTCGCCGACACGAAATCGCAAAAAACAATGGAAAAAAAAAGGCCTGTTCTCTTGCCCGACATCAAAACAAAACTGTAGCTTCTTCTTGTGTCCTCTTCTTTCTCTCTTGGCTAAGCGGTGTGCTGATAGTGGGGTTGGAGTCGCTCGGTTACGCAGATTACTCGGATGCTTACTTGACGTCTATTGCTTCTCGTGAGAGGCGTTTTTGGAACTCTGCTCATTCATCTTTCTTATCAGATAGTGTGAGGGTTGTGCATGGTGATATGATGTTGTGCGTGATGATGGATCCTCCTCGAGTTCACGTCCACGCCACGCCACGCCAGGATGACTTCTCTGCAGCGTTGTCTTCGAAGTTTTCTTCGCATGACGGTGATGTTGATACTGCGACGGGTGTATTGTATACTGCGACGGTGATGTTGATACTGCCGACGTGTGATGTGATACTGCCACGGTGATGTTGATACTTGCGCGATGTCTAGTGCGGTTATGATTTGATCGTCGAGCGGCAGCCTTTTTATAGGCTACTACCCGTGATCGTCGCCGATACGCTGCCGCGCGCTATGCATAAGTGTTAGACTATCGTTGGGCATAAGTTGTGAACGCCGGCAACACGCTAAGCATTCGTTGCGTATCAGTAGTCTATAAGTTATCGAAACGTTCTATATAAGTTACTAATACGTTATGTATACGTCCAACTCGTTATGAAAAACGCTATGTACAACGCGCCAAATTAAAAAAACATCGATAGTTCAGCGTATGCCAGCGTTTTAGAGAAATTTTGATACGTCGGCATACGCTGGCTAAATCGTCAAGGTGTGACAGGGCCATTAGCACTGCGACATTTGCCTTGCTATATATTTGTTTCCACCGTTGAACGCTATGCTGCATTGTGTCACTCTGCCGTAATGACGTCAATTATCGTCGGCAAATTTATGTCGCCACTATCAACCTCTACTTCGTCAATGATTCACGTGGCACTATGTCTAAATATGTCCGGGCGGGAGGTTTTTCGGAAACAGAAGACCGAATGCGGAAGTTTGGTCGTCTCAGACGATAAGTTCTTATCTCTAAAATCACCTCCATTGCTGAAAAGCCTGGATCGATAATATCAGAAGTAGATAATAGGGAACTATTATCTACTCCTGATAATATGCGTCAAAGCTCTCACGGTAAATGAGTCGTGCCGAGACGTGGAGATTATTAACGTATGAGGTTATTCCCGGAAACCACAAAATTTACTAAACGTATCAGAGATAAATAGCAAATGCGAGAAATGCGTGTTCCCGCATTACCAAAAATTAATAATTAAACTTACCAGTGACGCTTTCGTTTAATGACAAAGTAAAGACTCATGTATATATCAGCTGAAACAAATTAGGCCAGTGTGACGTCCAAAGTAACTCGCTGTATAGAGGCCCAATACTACAGGGAAAGAACATGTACGTCTGACAAACACGTTCCGTATATGTTGCCTCACAGATTTATTTACCAACAAAATCTCACGACAACTAGCGTTATAACTAAGTGCTATAGGTGTAATATCTTCTACAATGACGCCATATAATGACACGCACCCGCGAAACTCACGTACGCTCTCAGAATGGTGTATAATGATTGCGCATCCCATTGCGTTAAACATTACATACAATGCTCGTAATTCATGCAACACATATTATACTTGACGCTTGTGGTACAATTTCTTTACATCATTATTATGGTACAAATAACTGTTTGTCTAATAGCTTGATTGGCTTCACTATGCTTCCTGCTCCGTGTCCGCCGTTGAAATGGTGTAACCTCAGAGGACCGCTCCACAACGAAAAGTTCTCTGACGGCTGACAAGAACATTCCTTGTACTCTGTAGAAGTATAAATTATCGGATTAATCAGTGAATTCAGTAGCAGGGCATTTCTAGCTCGAATAACCCGCTAGTGTTTGAAGCCCCGACGGGAAGCTGTGGATCAGGCACCATGTGGAGAACGTGCGGAGCCCAGAAGGACGTCGCCACGAGGAGCCGACAACCATAAGCATGATGCTTTGACGGCTTCACATGCTCGCGTGGAAACTGTCGCTGGCACTCTCTACCGCCACTTGACGCTGCGGCGATTCTTCGCGCATGGCTCCCTGGCGATCTTGACGATGGCGAGTAGCAGTACATCATGTACGGACAAATAAAATCGCATAGTGGCCTAGCGATAAAATACACGCAATGCCTGGCGCACTACAACTCACCGACGCCCAGCGCAGTGGACGGATTCAGTAATACTCTTGCTTTGGGATGGGTCTTCGCAGACACCGAAGCCCTATCGCGCTACAGCAAACACGCGACGACGAGAACACGGCGTCGCGTTTCGGTTCGTCATCCACTGCGCTGTAGCGTAAGCGCGTGTGCGGCGATCGCCACGCTACCTGTTAGTCGTGCAGGTAGCGGCGAATTGCTTCCATCGACGCCTAGAAGGGATTGCTGACTACGTACCCCGTGAACGACTGCGCCACCGCGGCCATCGCTGTGACCGAGGTACGAAATGCGAGCAATAGAGCGAACAGCCCATCACAAAGTCGCAGCAGGCCAGATGAGGATGTCCGAGGACGTTTGCTGCTTGTTGCCAGTCGGGCGAATCATCCTCGCCTAATGGATTGACGACATCAGCGAGAAACCGCTTGGCGACGTTCGCGTGACGATCGAACTCAACACTATTACTTGCTATAGCGTTAAGATTTCATATTATGCGAAAGAACACGCCAGGATAACTTGTTGGTTTTTCTTTCGTTGACGCTGCTGTTGCGTCATGTTTGGACATCAGTAGTCGCACTCATTGCTTCTAAGGACGTGATTGCGTTGCCACTGCTAGGCCCCCTATGCAGATGTTCGTTTGCTATGCGTCGTAAGCTCTGCAGATCATGTAAAACTGGTCATGATAAATATAGATTTGCGATGCTCGTGCTAGGACTTGATTGTCTAAGCCCCAAATTTCCTGGTTTTTTCACTCGCACACATAATATATTGTACCAGGATGTTAATAAAGACAACATTTTGTCTTTATTAATCCTGATAGTTGTAGTACATGCCCGACATAACGCACGCACGTTACGCCACTAATAACTGCATTAATTAATAATATAATTATGCCGTTTATAATTATATTATAGTATATGAGGTAGGTATATAGTGTAGATAGTAGTATATTTATATGATAGTAGTATATCAAGAACAAATAATAATAAATAAACTAACAATAATGCGCTAACTTGTTCGCAGACGTTCCGAATTTAATTATACTAATATACACGTGCTACTAAAGTCCTGATCACTTACCATGTGAGCCACAGGCTATCTAACAGCAAACAGCGCTAAGTGGCAGTTATATAGTTTTGATCGTTGTGCGCGCGAATCGGCTTCTCGCTATTATACATGCCGATGCCTCGATAACATAACCAGATGACCAATCATGCACTGTCGTGTTGGCTGTTTGTGACAACACAAAACACGGGCGCTGTAATGCTTTTTGCAACCCTATACTAAGTACATCTAAGCTGTCATGTTTCCGACTGAAAGACTCAAAGAAAGACTGAACCAAACCGGGAGTTCTGCGTTGTCATGGCTACGCGATGTCCTAGACCTGGCTACAACCTCGTATTTCGCATAGAAACTGATGATGATCATGATAATAATAACATGAGAATGAGAATGAGAAGCATGATAATAGCAACTATAGATTAATCATCCGTTTTAAGATGAATGAGGATTGGTAATTTTCACCACAAAGTATATTTACCGACATAATACTCGACAGATTAATAAATATTATAAATATTATTTCATATACCGTAGCCCATGTTTTTTGCTTGCGTACCTGATTGCATATATGTATATGTGTGTGTTTTTCACATATGGGCCTCGGTAATTTTTAACGTTAAACATCAGTTTGTTTTGCTTGCCTACCTGTGTTTGTGCACATGCATTTGCGTGTATGCGTTTTTCATGGTTCTAGGACAAAATTCATACCCCACGGAACAATCACCTCCCCCCCGGACAATTACCCCCCGGACAATTACCCTCCGGACAATTACCCACTTGGTGTTTATTATTCATTGTTGAACAGTGATACAGGGAGGAAGTCGAGGAAGAGGGAAGGTGGTGGAGGAGGAGGAAGGGGGAAAGGTGGGGAGAAGGTAGTGGAGGAGGAGGGGAGGTGGGGGAGAAGGTGGAGGAGGGGGAGAGGAGGTGGAGGAGGAGGTGGAGGAGGAGGATGAGAGGAGGTGGAGAAGGAGGAGGGGGAGAACGTGGGGAGAAGGTGGTGGAGGAGGAGGGGGAGAAGGTAGAGGAGAGGAGGAGATGGAGAGGAGGTGGAGGAGGAGGAGGATGAGGAGGAGAGGAGGTGGAGAGGAGGTGGAGAAGGAGGATGAGAGGAGGTGGAGAAGGAGGAGGGGGAGAACGTGGGGAGAAGGTGGTGGAGGAGGA
>NW_014577451.1:233582-263156 GCF_000485595.1 Priapulus caudatus
CCAGGTCAGCACCGCAGACAGACAGACACAGAGGACGAGAGAGCAGATGTAGACGAGACCTAGAGACGAGAGGAGCCAGAGACGAGATGATGAGAGAGAGTGACGATCCAGCGAGCGAAAGACGAGCGAAGCGACGCGAGAGAGCATGGAGAGCAGACGAGAGAGAGAAATTTGCGAGCGAAAGAGAGCGAGCGAGTAGAGAGAAAGACGAGAGAGAGAGAGATGAGAGAGCGATTCGAAGATGACGTCGCCTGACGCAGCACCCGACCTTGATGAGTACGAGACGAGGACCTTCGACCCCGACGACGGACTGAAGATGAACACACGAGGACGATGAACAGACGAGAGAGCACATCGAGCAGTAGAGCAGACCGAGTGAGAGACCGAGAGAGAGAGATGACTACGAGCACGAGAGAGGCAGATAACGAGAGAGCGAGAGAGAACGAGACGAGACGGAGAGAGACGCAGAGAGACGACGCAGAGACGAGACTCGAGAGACGAGAGAGAGAGAGAGACCGCAAGAGAGAGATGGCAGGGCATCGGGAGAGTGTGAGGAGTGCCGCAAGAGAAGAGAAAGGCTGATATAGCTATTAGATAGATCGCTTGCATTAGTTAGTTAGGTAGTTAGTTAGTTATGTTAATTAGTTAGCTTCTGTTAATTAGATAGATAAGAATAGATACCTCGATAGATAGATTAACGATAGATAGATAGATTTCTGCAGATGGCCATAGATAGATAAGAACGATAGACTGATACGATAGATAGATAGATAGCATAGATAGATAGCATAGCATAGTATAAGATAGATAGCATAGATAAATATAATGCGATGGATAGATAGACTAGCATAGATGCGATAGATAGATTAACGGCATGATAGATAGCATAGATAGATAGATAGAGCCTTACTCATTTTGATAGATAGATACGATAGTATTAGATAGATAGATAGATTAGATCAGATAGACTAGATAGATAGAATAGATTAGATAGAATAGATAGATATCTGATATATTTAGATAGATAACGACTAGATAGTAGATAGATAGATTAGATAGATAGATAGAAGATATACTGGATGGAATAGATAGACTATAGATGGATAGATAGATAGCATAGATTTAATTACAGATTAATTAATCGATAGATAGATTGGATAGATAGATTAGCATTAGGATTAGAATAGATAGCATAGATATATAGATAGATTAGATAGCATAGATAGATAGATAGATTAAGATCGAATAGATAGTTAGCATAGATTAGATAGATACCGATACGATAGATTATACGATGCGATAGATAGATAGATGGAATAGATAGATACGGATAGATATACAATAATTAATCGATAGATAGATGGGACTAGATGATAGTAGTTATATATATATACTATATATATGATATATGCATATAGATCAGTATAGATAGGAGTAGATAGATATCGATAGATAGATAAATATATATCATATATATTAGCATTAGAATAGATAGATAGATCAGATAAGATAGATAGATAGATAGATATATGGGCACTGGATAGCATAGCGATTGAAAAATGCCGATAGATAGTATTAGCATAGATAGCCCATAGATAGATAGCATAGTATAGATAGATAGATAAGATAGATAGATAGATAGCTTAGATAGATATGATAGATTAGATAGCTAGCTTTAGATAGATCAGATTAGATAGATAGATAGATAGATAGATAGATTAGATAGATTTAGATAGATAGATAGATATGATTAGATAGATAGATAGAGTAGATCAGATTAAGGATACGATAGATAGTATAGATTAGCATACGATTGACTACACTCGCTTCACGCACTAGATTAGATAGATGGCATAGATAGATGATGATACGATTAGATTAGATAGATAAGAATTATATAGATAAAGATAGATAGATTTAGATAGCATAGATAGATATGATTAGATAGACTAGATACAATATAAATAGCATAAGATTAGCATAGATAGATCGATTAGGATAGTCGATAGATAGATAGTATTAGACTAGATAGATAGATAGTTATAAATAGATAGATAGATAGATAGATAGCACAAGACAGATAGATAGATAGATTAGCATATACGGATGGATAGATAGTGATAGAATGGATACGACTAGATAGATAGATAGATAGATAGATTAGATAGGTAGGTAGGTAGGTAGGTTAGGTAGGTAGTAGGTAGGTAGTTAGGTAGATTAGAGAGATAGCATAGATAGCATAGATAGATAGATAGATAGATAGGTAAGATAGATATGATAGATAGCATAGTATAGATAGTATAGCATAGATAGATAGATAGATAGATAGATAGATTAGATAGATAGATAAATAGATATATTTAATCGCATAGATAGATGGCATAGTATAGATAGAATAGATTTAGATAATGTAATCAATAGATAGTTATGGATAGCATTAGATAGATAGATAGATAGATTAGATAATTAATCTAATAGATAGCCATGGATAGATAGATAGATAGATAGATAGATTAGATTAGTATAGCATAGATAGATGATTTAGATAGGATAGATAGATAGATAGATAATTATCGCAGAGCATAGTCATGGAGCGATAGATAGCATTACGATATGATAGATGCGATAGATAGATAGATTATGATTTATGCATAGATAGATAGCACTAGGGTAGATAGATAGACTAGATAGATAGATAGTATAGATAAATAGATAGATAGATAGGAGCATAGATAGATGCGATAGACGGTGTACTAGTCTACCCTTCTCACCCGTTTTTCATATATGCGCCACGGTAATTTTAAAGGCAATGGAAACTCCGTGAAACATGTATACCGTGGCCGATATGTGTTTTGTTTGCGTACCCGTGATTGCGTGTATCTGTTTTTTTCCACATATGGGCCACAGTAATTTTTAAGGCAGTTTGTTTTGCTTGCGTACCGGTGTTTGCGTTCATCTGTTAGCGTGTAGGCGTGTATAATATGTGTTTTCCACATATTATACATGGGCCACGGGAACTTTGAAGGCAATGGAAACTCCGTGAAAAGTATACTGCATACGCAAAAAACCATACCATATTACCAATTTTGCTATTATGCCAACATTACCATATTGCAATTATACCATAAATGCAGACGCAATGTGCATGTGCTTTCGTGTGAGCGCGTGCGTGCGTCGCATACAGAACAATACTATCCCCATTAAAAATATACGTGGAGTGCGTGCACACTAGGCAATAGTTTTAGGCTAAAGAAATTGTTTACGCCGACCGACATTCCTATAACACAAAAACCACGACGCGCCAATGCCTTCAATGTTTGTGTACATTACATCTAATTCCACGAAACGTTTTATTATTATAATACCGCAGATCGAGTTATAAAGTTTAACTACTGACACAGCTTCAGATAAGTAAAGTTGCCACTTTATTTAGTTAGATACGTGAGAATAACAGCGAGCAAAAACATCCGTGGCATATAACTACATAATGCTACTATAAAAATGGCAAGTGTACTTACCAAACCTAGCGCAGGTACTAATAAATGATAGATCGGCTTCATTCCTAACCCCGGTGGCCATGGGCTTCGTCCTATTAGAATTCCTCGACTCCACGAGCAAATCTTTCCTTCCTAGCCTAGCGTAATGCTAGTCATATATTTTCTTCGACCATTTCACTTCCTGACCTTTCATAAAACTCGAATCCGTTCAGAAAGTCGTATTAGTACTCGCAATTTTTAAACGTGCCATTCAACTTCAACCGCGAGTGAGGGCAAATTTCAAAGAAGGAAATATTTTATATTTTATTTCACGTTCCAGTGCTCTGATAAATCTTTCAAATATATCAAACGGCTGTTGTGTGATGTGGCTATACAGAAAATTAAAATATACCATTATCATCTATTCAGTTATCTGCATATGACATAACTAATGGATAGTACAGGCATTGTCATATTTGCACAAGCAAGCATCCAACGTCTCCTATTTCCTGTACATAAATTGGAAATATTTATAACGTTTAGGCAATTCAGACTCGTTTATCCTTTTGCAAGATCTATATGTACATATATTCTTCTCTTCGCACAATGAAGGTGGCAATGTCAACCGTGCGTCACACGTCACCACAGCCAGCCATGTCAACCGCGCGTCACACAGTCAGCCATGTCAACCACGCGTCACACAGTCAGCCATGTCAACCACGCGTCACACAGTTGGCAATGTCAACCGCGCATCACACGTCACCACAGACAATGTCAACCGCGCGTCACACGTCACCGCAGACAATGTCAACCGCGCGTCACACGTAGCTGCAGTTGCCGATGTCGAACGTGACGACGGCGTCCGCCTCCTCCCCCTCCTCCTCGCCGTCGCCGCCGCCTTCTCCTCCTCCGCTCTGCTTGACCTGCAGCTGCTGCATGATGCGCTGCACGACGTCGCGTATCTGCTCCTGCGTCGGATTCTCCACGGGGATCACCGCCGTCGTCTGCACTTCATGATCACACGTAACCACAGGTGGCCGTGTCAACCACGCATCACGTGTTACCGCAGTCCCTGTCGACCGCGCGTCACACGTAACCGCAATCCAGATCTTGCCGAGTACAGAGTTGGGCAGCTTGGACTTCACCATCTCTATCTTCGCTGCAGCGCCCGTGATCTTGCCATCAGTGACGTTCATCGAGCGAAACATGGCGTCGTACTCGGGCTTGTCCTTGAGCACGACCCACTCTGCATCCTCCTTGCCCTCGTCTATCCCCTCCCCGCTGCCGATGACGAAAGGAGAATGATCGGCACCTGTGAATGCTCCGCCGTGGATCGCCTGTAACGAGTAGGGGGAGAGAATATGATCGAGGCGCGAGCAACGTGGCGATTTGAATTTGAACCTGAACGGCCAATTTGACGGCCACCACGTTGAAACGTTTGAACGTTTGAACGTGGCGATTTGAAACGCGTCGCACATTTGAATCGCACGACGCGCGATGGCAATTTTGGAACACCATAATTTCGCGACGCGGCTTGTCCAGCAACTGTTTTCTCGACGTAGAGGTACGGTGGAGAATTATGCGATCTTTTCTCTGAATTTTTCTGTTAAGTTCAAAACGTCCTGTCCCAATGTAGTGTATTCCCAGCCATTGAATATGTCAGGAGTGAATTACAACCAAAAAAACATTGCTTTTATTCACCCCTCAAAAAAGTAACTAATAACAACCCATGCGTTTCTCAAACACACAGAGCAACGAGCTGTTTAAAGGATTTAAGTGGGTGCCAAAATCATGCGAGTTATCACCGTTTTTTTTGTATATATATATATATATATATATATAATTCTTATGCATTTTTCCACAATTACAGTCAAGTATGACATCGCTGTGTCATTTATCATGTAATATGGCAAAACATAGTAAAAGTGTTCAAAGTTCAGTTAAAGACCACAGGCCACGCATGTTATGTGCGGGCGCTACATGTTCGCAACTGAACTGCAGCCCGATACCAGATATACCTACAGGAGACGCGTTTTTATTCCGAAGTTAGGAAAAATTGAGGAATTACGAGTTAATAATGTGCACACCCAGGCTAGGTCAACACAGACCTCCTGACTTATAGTAAGAGTACAGACATGCACTCTAATTTCCTACTAAGCTAGAACAAAACATCATGATGGAAAAGTTATTTTCAGTCAAGATCAAAATATTTCTGCATAGCGTCAGAGCGGCCTGCTACTGAAGTTAATCCCATGTTTTTCTAACAGTTTCTAGTGAGCTTGTCTAGTGTGGAAACAGCAATGCGAGAATTTAAAGTTAAACAAAGTTAACTTCACAACAGCTGAGTGCATGATATACTTCTCAGTTCTGGGAAGGAAATTACCTTAGTACACAGTGTACATACAGCAGCTGCACTTGTGTTTCCTGTAACATGGCGTTACATAACCACACTCATTTAAACAGTAAATGGAAATAACCGTGATAAAATAGATTATCTTTTAAATATAGCGATAATATATTAGTGATACTGTACATAGATTATACACTTAGTGACAAATAGATTAAGTATTAACTCCAGTATTATATATTAAACATATATAATAAATGTGGTACACAAGCTGCCAAAAACTGCATTACACACAAGCCACAATCCGAAAACGCCCACCCCTAACTCATATATGCAAAATCACCACACAGGACCATCACTGCATCAGTAGTACATGAATAGAGGAAATAAAAAAGCATCAACTTAAAGACAGCACAACATAAAGACACATAGTAGTAGCAGCTGCATAAAATGCCACAGTATTATCACTATGTACACAGCATCACAAAGTCATCGCTAAAATTAGGCGATGCATTGCCGAAGTTAGCACGCAAGCACCGTACACACTAAAAATTGATGACTCGTCTTTGCATTTCATCCGCAAACTCGCGACAGAGCAGTCTCACCGAAAAACAACGATGCATTACTGCACTCTGCCTGTAACGACAAGAGTATCATCTGTAAAAAAAGTCGAGGCATTACGGCGATTCGTGCGCACGCTCGCGGCTAAGGCTACTCGACAACACAATAACCGACTTTCCGAACTCGCCGCTGAGAAAATAGAACATGTTCTAATCTAAAAAGCTGATGGACTCGTCAACTTTTCAACAGAAACTTGACAGTGCAAACCCAGCTTACCGCTACGAGACGACAACGATGATGGCGACGGCGTAATTACCGGCTTTCCGCAATTTGAAAAGAGACATTACTGCAATTCGTGCGCAAATTCACGTTTTTAACGTTACACTCGCGACTAACGCTACGACACAACGGCGATTCAAACACGCAATTCGTGCGTAAACTCGTTACACCCGCGACTAATGCGTAACGAGACGACGGTGACGACGTAATTAATTACCGGCTTTCCGAACTCGTTCACGTCGTTGTCCTCGTTCGGCACGATCGCCATCAGCTGCGCGATGTCGACGGCGAGCATTCGATCGACGGCCTGCAGCAGCCGGGGCTTCAGCGCGTGAAACTTCGTGAAGTCCTGATCCTTGAGCTGCTCTTGCATGCGATGCAGGTCTGGGAAGTCTCCCGGCGAAATCTGATGCTCTCTCTGCACCTGTGGACGAGAGCGTCGGATGAGGTGAGCAAGAGTATATATATCGCAGCCGGCGCGAGACGAAAGCGATCGCCGTGGCAAACTATACGTTACTTGTTACATACCCGAGGTTTCTCGTGGCAGTACAGAGACTCCCCGACTTACGAACATTCGAGTTACGAACTTTCGATGATACGAACAATTTGCCCTGAAGTCTATTAGTGTATAATGTCAATATTAGTGAATAAAAAGACACAATCGCCCCCTTGATTTTGACTTTCGCCAACTCTTGTGTTCACGTATATGTTTACACTATGTACACTTCTAGGTTACTCGATGTTCACACGTACATAATTATACTACACTACTGTACAATACTGTATACGTACGTAAATATGTTCGACTTACGACCGCTCGGAACCGAACCTGTTCGTAAGTCGGGGAGTCTCTGCACCTCTACTCTTGTGTTGGGTTACATTCTTGTATCTAATCTACGACCTGTGTATTTCCAGGAATGATCACCTCTTCTTTACCATGCAGGATCGCGATGAAACGATCCGTGGTTGGTTCTGGGCCGATACGCATTCCAGGAAAATCACATTCCATCAGATATTAAATGAATGTTGTTTTTCCGGTCGAATACTGTCCAACCAAGAGCACCATTGGCTTAGCACCGAAATCAGCATTCTCTAGGGGCAGGGAATAAAAATCGTGAAATTTGTAGTGTTCCTCAAGAGGAAGGGTTTTCTTGACATAACATGCTTTGAGGCCTGCCAGCACATTATCGTAGACCTCCGGCTCCTTCTTTCCTCTTCCAAAAAATGGCATGATGCCATTTAAAAGCGATGTACACCGTTTACACTAAATATATAGCAGATTATACAAACACTGAAATTACAAAACATCTATGACCACGGCTTGCGGGTGACATGCCTTTTCTGTGCAACGTTGTTCGATAATAGCAGCATCTATGGTTATAGCCGTCTATATTTACACGTACTGTAGTACGTATAACGTTTTCCATCGTCTCTTGACCATATATATTTGTTATATAGGATGGTTCCAATGCATATATACCCCATACGGAATCATCTTTATAGTTTGCAATCTAAGTGAATATGACGATAAGCTTAATATATGCAAAATTTGTTCACTGTTGTGTGTCACTGTGTTCGTGCTGTGTGCGCGCACAATCCGCATAGATGGATGGATGGATGGATGGAAGGATGGATGGACGGACGGACGGACGGACGGGCGGATGAATGTATGGGTAGGTGGGTGGGCTTTGATGGGTAGGTAGGTATAGGTAGGTAGGTAGGTGGGTGCATGGGTATAGCTGGGTTGGTTGGTAGATTGGTAATTAAGTAGGTAAGTATAGGGTCTACTCACATTACAATACATTTACATATACCTATATACAATAGACGATGCAATGACTGTAATGGTAATCAAAGTTCGCGAATATGTATCGAATGTTGGGTCAAATGGAGGATAATTGACAAAACAAAGTTTTCTATCCTTTTCTTTATGTATTGTAAAGATCGCTTGACTAATATTTCAGAAAAACACTAAGAAGTAATTAATCCACCGGAAAAACAAGTATCCGTGAATGAAACAAGACAAACGAAGAACTGTAGCCGAGACTATAGAAATAGAATGTATAGAATGTAACCAAGTATGTGTCACAGTACACGGAGAAATAGACAAAATCTTTATTCTCAGGGAAACGGTCTTTACTTTAGTGCAACGATAGGTTACAACTCGTGAGGCGACTAGAGGGTGAGAGTGCGGGATCCTGCCTGCCTTGGAGTGCTTTTCTTCCTCATGTCTCCGATCCTCCCTCATCCGCCCCCACCTCGCGACCTACACAACTGCCTCATCCGTTCAACCAGTCCTGAGCCCAGCACCACACGCATTTGTTTTCTTCCGTACGTCTTTGTCGTTCCCTGGTTCTTAAGTGTTTTTAGCGGTACGTTGCACTAATTCTACTATCCTCCACTTTGCCTTGCATTGACTACATATATAAGCCTTCCGTGTCTCTATTCTATGCGCCTTGCACTCAACTCTATCTATGTAATGCTTCCGCCCAGTATTGTCAATGTCCACATCGGCTTTTGCCAGCCATTAGCGGCCAGTTCTAATTAGATCAGTATTCAGTCGAAGAGCGGACTCGAAGTGATCAGAGGGAGAAAGGGATATCTCTCTATGTTAATTGTGGAATATATATATATATATAATATATATATATATATAATATATATATATATATAATATATATATATATATATGTATATATATATATATATTATTTATTATTGCGGAAGTATATAATTATATTAACATGTGTTAATTGTGGGGGAAAATATCATTATTTTGAACATGCAGAATCAAAACCTGAATCGCGGATACACGGGGATAATTGCCGTACATTCAACACATATACATACGATTGTGAAAGCGACCTCTTACTGCCTGCGGACACCGGCGCAACTCCCACTCCTATTTAGTTGCTGCCTCCACCCCTTAGTACATCAAATGTGACCATCTCTACACACATAGAATAGAACCGCGTCTTTATACTTTACGCATATTGCTCTGTACAAATTTTACCATATCTATTACACCAAGCAAGATACACATGGAAGAGTCCTATCATATATATATATATATATACATAACATATATAATTATATATATATAGGAATATCTGGAATCGTTATCGGCATTCTCTGCATCTGATTATGCGTGTGACGCTCGCACTATCGATCGCTCATACGGTTGGATCGTAAGACTATATGTTATCAGGAGCTAATAATGCCAAATTGTCATTATTAGTTTCTGATGTTATGAAACAAACCGCCATACAGCATTATAACGGTTCTTCAGAAAAACCCGCCCCCCAAATAATTAGACATCTGCAATATACCTACATCAAGAGTATGTACTCTTGACCTACATGTTTCTACACCTCTCGTGACAACGATAATTATCAGGAGTAAATGATAGGAATTCCCTATTATCTACTCCTGATAATTATAGATACCGTGTCAGAGAGCCGCGTGTTGGAACAGAGATCACACGCACGTTCGCAGTGAAGACAGCTGCACTTAGCATGCTGCTAATATTTCTAAGCGAAGGCAATTAATCTGTCCAGCTTCCTGTCAAGGAAGTCTTATGGTGTCATGTTTACCTGCTCGTCTTGAGGTTACGCGGACGCCGCGCGGTCAATATTCGAGTCGTCCGAATGTCAATCGAATCTTCGCGAAATACATGTACCATATCTTACAGTAACACACGCGATTAACTTGTTGCTGTTGCTTTTATACGTTTAGAAATAAGTGAGATTCACATTATAAGCGCAATGAATTTGCATGCTTGCTTCGCCAATCTCCCGACACAATTACAACGCAATTACACAATTACACAATTACACTCGCTGCGAGAAGGTCATTTGGAGAGATGTGCCCAACACACACACACACACACACACACACACACACACACACACACACACACACACACACACACACACACACACACACACACACACACACACACACACACACACACACCGCACGCATTCGCAGTAACGTCACACATATATTTTTTAGAAAATTAGCAAGTCTTTTCTAAAGATTATTGCTAACGAATGCGTAGGTCGTAGAACGATTGATGTGGGTATGCCAACAGGCACTTCGGACAGCGCAGTGGCCTAATCGCTAGAACATCCGTCTCCTACACCGGGATTCCGGGTTCGAGTCCCAGCTGGGGACTTATTTTCCCATTTACCTACTTCTTTAGTATGTATTATTTTTAATTTTTTTTTATATTTAATGTCTTATCTTTTGATTTATTTTTATTTTTTACTGTTTTTATTTGATTTACTGTTTTACTTTTTACTGTTTACTTTTTACTTTTTACTTTTTACTGTTTTTATTTGGATTTACTGATTTACTTTTTTTACTGTTTTATTTGGGATGGCATGGGATGGCATGCGATGTCATGGGATGGGATGGCATGGCATGGGATGGATGGCATGTAATGGGATGGGATAAGATGAGGTGCTATGGGATGCGGTGCGATGGGATGGCATGGGATGGCATGGGATGGCATGGCATGGCATGGCATGTCATGGGATGGCATGGGATGGCATGAGATGCGATGAGATGGGATGGGATGGGATGGATGGATGGATGCATGGATGGATGCATGCATGGATAGATAGATAGATGGATTTTTGGGTATTTTCCTTTCAACCAAGGTTCTTACCACTGAGTAACGCCACTGATTCCCCGGCAACGCCGGGTATCCCCTAGTGCTATATATTTTGTTGCCACGTTGAAGCGCTGCTGCTGCTGTGTCACTCTGTCGTAATGACGTCAATTCCTCATCGGCAAATTTATGTCGCCACTATCAACCTCTACTTCGTCAATGATTGTATAACCATCTTTCACGTGGCACTATATGTATAACTATGTCCGGCGGAGATTTTTCGAAACAGCTGAGACCGAATGCGAAGTTTAGTCTTCTCAGACGATAAGTTCTTATCTCTAAAATCTCCTCCATTGCTGAAAGCCTGATCGATAATATCAGAAGTAGATAATAGGGAACTATTATCTACACCTGATAATAATGCGTCAAAACCTCACGGTAATGAGTCGTGCCGAGACGTGGAGATTATTCACGTATGAGGTTATTCCCCGAAACCCAAAATTTACTAAACATACAGAGATAAAATAGCAATGCGAGAAATGCTGTTGCCCCGATTACCAAAATTAATAATTAAACTTTACAGTGACGCCTTCGTTCAATGACAAAGTAAAGACTCCATGTATATAATCAGTGAAACAATTAGGCCAGTGTAACTCGCTGTACAGAGGCAATACTACAGGTAAAGACTTTGTACGTGGAAAAACACGTTCCGTATATGTTGCTCACAGATTTATTTACCAATAAAATCTCACGAACAACTAGCGTTATAACTTAAGTGCTATCTGTGTAATATCTTCTACAATGACGTCATATAATGATGCGTACCCGCGAGACTCACGATACGCTCTCAGATGGTGTATAATGATGCGCATTCCATTGCGTTAAACATTACATACAATGCTCGTAATTCATGCACACATATATACTTGACGCTTGTGTACAATTTTCTTTACATCATTATTATGGTACAATAACTGTTGTCTAATAGCTTTGATTGCTTCACTATGCTCCTGCTCCGTGTCCGGTTTTGAAACCCTGTGTAACCTCAGAGGACGTCCCACAACCGAAAAGTTCTCTGATGGCTGACCGAAATTCCTTGTACTCTGTAGAAAGTAAATTAACGATAATCGTGAATTCAGTAGCAGGGCATTAGTTCGAATAACCCGTAGGTGTTTGAAGCCCGACGGGAAGTTGTAGATCAGGACCATGTGGAGAACGTGCGGGGCAAGAAGAAGTGCACGAGGTGCCGACAACCATAAGCATATCTTTGACGTTTTCCATGTCGCGTGAAACCTGTCGTGCACTCTCTACCGCCGCCACTGACGCTGCGCGCGATTCCTTCGCGCATGTCCCTGGCGATCTTGACGATGGGATTGTAGCAGTACATCATGACGACAAAAATAAAATCGCATAGTGGCTAGCCATAAAATACACGAATCCTGCGGCCATTAACAGCTCACCGACGCACGCAGCTGACGGATCCAGTAATACGTTGCTTGGATGGTCGACGCAGCACCGCAGCCTATCGCGTACAAACAGCGACGACGATGAAGAACACAGGTGCGTTCGTTGTCATCCACTGGCTGTAGCGTAGCGGGTGAGCGATCGCCACGTACCTGTTTGTCGTGCAGAGCGCAATTGCCTTCATCGACGCCTAGAAGGATTGTGACTGCGTACCCCTAAACACTCGCGCACCGCGGCATCGTGTAACGAAGTAGAATGCGACAATAAGCACAGCCCATCACAAGGTCGCCAGGCAGGCCAGATTGAGGATCGTGGGTTCTGCCTGCGTTTCGCAGTCGCGAATGCTCGCTATGATGACGATCACGACCCGTTTGCGACTGTCGTGACCGATCGAACTCAACACGAGTAATGCACTATTACTGCTATAGCGTAAGTTTTCGTATTTGTAAAAGAGACACGCGGCTTAACTTGTTTGTATTCTTTCGTTACGCTGCCTGTTGACTCATGTTTGACAATCCGTAGTCCTCTCATGTTGTTCTAAAGACAGTGATACGTTGCACTTGTCATGCAGATTTTTCGTTTCGTGTATCGGTCGAACTCTCCCGGATCATAAACTGTCATGAAAAATATAGTCGATCTGCTGCGGACTGATTTCTAAAGCCCAAATCCTATTCCCTTTCTTCACCCACACACATAAAGTATAGTATGCAACATACGCACGCCGCCCCCACATTAATATATATGTTTTTCCCTATTATATATACTAGCAGAAAGTAATACGCCTAGAACGCAAAAATGTTGTCTTTAAATAATAACTCATGATAAGTGAACAGATTAAAGTTCAAATATTCATGTAACTGGAAAGAAAAACCACTGCACTGGGTACAACAGAACACTGGCACAGCTACTGGCACTGACTACTGTTGTCAGTAGCGTGTGCGTCAAACAGAGTGAGCAGGGGGGAATCTGCAGCTGGGGGGGGGATCTGAGACGTAAGCACATCATATCTGAAGGAATAGAATTTTTGTTTGCAGCCAGAACCATTTCCCAGACGTGGTGATTCGAATATGCTCATACGCGGCCAGTTCAATGAGACGCCGAGTGTAATTCACCACGTATGTGATGTGGATCTGCTGTACGACTGGCCATCTATTGACGAATAGCATTTTTCGAATTGTTGACTTAATACTTTACTTAAAACTTTTTTAAATTTTTTCTGGAACAGCCAGAACCATCTCCCAGACTGTGGTGATTCTTAATATATCTTCAGTTAGCGCGATTGACGTGACTAATCAGGGCGAAAAAGCGCGAACAAACAAACACACACACACACACACACAAGATATAGCCAAATTATAGTATAGGATATATATAACTATGATTATATATTATATATATTATATACAATACTTATATTCTACGTATATATATAGCCGATGTTTCATGTTATAAACTTGACGTCATATGCGCACATGCCAGTTTAACATCGCCAGCAAGCAGTATGCGTGATATTATTCGACTACAAGCACGCACACGCACGCACGCACGTGATACTGTACACACGCACGCACGACACGCACGTGTACGTTGCAACAAGGCACGCACGCAGCGCACTCTAGCTGCACATGATCAGCACGCCGTGTACCTGCACACACACGCACGTTAAGCGCACGCACGCACACATGCAACACACGTGTACCTTGCAGCACGCACACACGCACGCACGACGCACGTTCATTTGTACGTGCACACACACGGACGTGTGCACGCACGCCACGTGTACGTGGCACACGCGACGCACAGTCACTCATGCACGCAACGTTGTACGTGCACACCACGCACGCACGCATTGACGGCCGCGTGTACGGCGCCACGCATCGCACGGCACGACACGCACGCACGCACGACGTCACAAAAAAGTAAAAAAAAAAACAAAAAAAAAAAAAAAAAAAAAAAAAAAAAAAAAAAAAAAAATAGAAAAAAAAAAAAAAAAAAAAAAAAAAAAAAAATACGTGCACATGCACACGCCGTGCACGCACGCACGCAATGTACGCGTCACACACGCGGACGCACGCACGACACGCACGCCACACACTCATGCACGCACGTGTACGTGCACACGCAGCGCACGCACAAAGACGTGTCCTGCACACGCAGCACGCACGCACAGCACAGTGTACGTGTACACGCACGCAGGCACTGCCACGCACGACGTGAACGCTGCAACGCGCGCAATACGGCACTGCACGCACGCACGCACGTGTACGTGCACACGCACGCAGGCACGCATGGCACGCACGTGTACGTGCACACGCACCCATGCACGCACGTATAGGTACATACGCACGCACGCACGCACGCATGCACGCACGTGTACCTGCACACGCAGCGCACTCACGCATGCACGCATCGTGTACGTGCACACGCACGGCACGCACTGCACGTCTACATCCAAACGCACGCACGCACGCGCGCATGCACACACGTCGTACTGCACATGCACGCAGGTGTACGTGCACACGTACGCACGCACGCACGCAGCGTCTACGTGCACATGCATGCACACACCACGTGTACCTGTACACCCGCGCACGTACGCACCAACGCACTCATGCACACACGTGTACCTGCACACGCACGCACGCACACACACACGACTATGCACGCATGCCCGCACGTGTACGTGCACAGCACGCATGCACGCACGTGTAGCGTGCACACGCACGCACGCACGCACGTCTATAGTCCAAACCGTCACGCAAGCACAGCGCGCATCACACACGTCGTACCTGCAACGTCCATACGCGACGCACGCACGCATGCACGCACGTGTACGTGCACACGCACGCACTCATGTGTTACCTGCACACACTCGCACGAACGCACGCACGTGTACGTGAACACCACGCACTGCACACACGCACGCACGGCACGCACGTGTACGTTCACGACGCACGCACACACGCACGCACGCACGTGTAGGTGCACACACACGCACGCACGCATGTACGTACGTGTAGGTGCACACGCACGCACGCACGCAGGAACGCACGTGTACGTTCCACACGCACGCACGCACGCACGTGTACTGTGCACACGCCGCACGCACGCGCGCACGTGTACGTGCACACGCACACATGCACGCACGTGTACGCACGCACGCACGTATACGTGCACACGCACACACGCAACGCACACACGCACGCACCACGCACACACGAACGCATGCACGCACGTTTACATACACCACGCACGCACGCATGCATGCACGCAGGTGTACGTGCACACTGCCAGCAATGCACGCACGCACGCACGACGTCTACGTGCACATGCATGCACGCACGGCCGAGTGTACCTGTACACACGCGCACTTACGCACCAAACGCACTCATATGCACACACGTGTACCTGCACACGCACGCACGCACACATACACGCATGCCCGCACGTGTACGTGCACACGCACGCATGCACGCACTGTACGTACTACACACGCACGCACGCACGTGTACGTGCACACGATCGTACGAACGTTTACGTGCACACGCACGCAACGCTGTAAGTTCACACGCACGCACACACGCACGCACGTGTACGTGCGCACACGCACGCACGCACGTGTATAGTGCACACGCACGCACGCATGCAGCACGCACGTGTACGTGCACTACATAAACAGCGCTTTCTATCAGGTAGGCAGTCATTCATCTATAACATGTGGTCATTCATCTGTAAATGTCAAGCAGCACGCTTCGCTCTGCCAACCATGTGACACATGACAAATACACGTGACGCATGATCTATGACGTCACGTAAAACACTCCAATATTATATTATACATATATATATATCAAGAACTAATAATAATAAATAAACTACCAATAATGTGTTAACTTGTTCGCAGACGTTTTGAATTGAATTAAACGAATATACACGTGCTACGGAAGTCCTGATCACTTACCATGTGAGCCACAGGCTATCTAACAGCAAACCTGCCGTTATATAGTTCTGATCGTTGTGCGCGCGCATCGGCTTCTCGCTGCTCGATATACATTCCGATGGGTAATGCTATCCCCCGGGCGTGGAGGGAGGTGACCGCAACGTGGCAGCACTTAGTGTTAGAATAGTGTTAGATTGGTTAGGGTCAAGGATTAGGGTTAAGTTAGGTTAGGGTTAGGGTTAGGTTAGATTAGGTTAGGTAGGATTAGGGTTAGGTTAGGTTAGGGGTTAGGGTTAGCGGTAGTGGTTAGGGTTAGGATTAGGGTTTAGGGTTAGGGTTTTTGCATCATGATATCTGTCCCCACACCATAGATTAATTTTTGTGGATAACACTGCCTTATATATAGCGCGGCGACACATATATATTGTAGTGTGAAGGTTAGTGTTTGCGGTGTTGGTGAGGGTTAACGTAAGGTCTTTAACGTTTTGAACGTCATCGTCAACGTTATCACGTAACCTCCCTCCACGCCCGGGGGATAGCAACACCCCATTCCGATGCCTCGATAACATAACCAGATGACCAATCACGCACTGTCGCGTTGACTGTTTGTGACAACACAAAACACGGGCGCTGTAATGCTTTTTGCAACCCTATACTAAGTACGATCCAAGCTGTCATGTTTCCAACTGAAACACTCAAAGAAAGACTGAACCAAACCTGGAGTTCTGCGTTGTCATGGCTACGCGATGTCCTAGACCTGGCTAACAACCTCTATTACGCATAGAAACTATACATGATAATAATAACTATAGATTAATCATCCGTTTTAAGTTGAATGAGGATTGGTAATTTTTACCACAAAGTATATTTACCGACATAATAATCGACAGATTAATAAATAATATCAATATTATTTCGTATACGTACGTACCGCCATGTTTTTTTGCTTGCTTGCGTACCTGATTGCATGTATATGTGTGTTTTTTGACATATGGGCCTCGGTAATTTTGAACGTTAATTAACCATCAGTTTGTTTTGCTTGCCTACCTGTGTTTGTGCACATGCATTTGCGTGTATGCGTTTTTCATATATGCGCCACGGTAATTTTGAAGGCAATGGAAACTCCGCGAAATGTAGGATATCGTGGCCCATATATTTTTTGTTTGCGTACCCGTGATTGCGTGTATGTGTTTTTTCCCCATATGGGCTACAGTAATTTTTAAGGCAGTTTGTTTTGCTTGCATACCGGTGCTTGCGTTTATCTGTTAGCGTGTAGGCGTGTATAATATCAAGAGCTAATAATACCTCTATTAGCTCTTGATAATATTAGCTCTTGTAATATTATTGTATAATAAAATTGTATAAATTGTATAAATGTAATTGTATAATTGTATAAATTGTATAAATTGTATAATAAAATTGTATTATTAGCTCTTGATAATATGTGTTTTCCACATATTATACATAGGGCACGAGAACTTTGAAGGCAATGGCAACTCCGTGAACTGCATACGCAAAAAAACCATACCATATTACCAATTTTGCCATTATGCCAACATTTCCATATTGCAATTATACCATAAATGCAGACGCAATGTGCATGTGCGTTTGTGTGAGCGCGTGCGTGCGTCGCATACAAAGCAATACTATCCCCATTAAAAATATACGTGGATTGCGTGCACGCTAGGCAATAGTTTTAGCCTAAAGAAATTGTTTACGCCGTTCGACATTTCTATAACACAAAAACCACGACGCGCCAATGCCTTCAATGTTTGCAGGGGCGTCGATAGCGGGGGGATGCATCCCCCCACTCATTGACGTAGGGGGGGGCGTGTACAATCATCCCTCTGCTTTCAGGAGGAAAATGAGAAAAGATGAAAATAAGGAAATTTACCCCATGTCATAAAATTGTTCCGTGTTTGCCTTCAAAATTCTCATCGCTCGCGTTTATTTTACATACGCCTCCACAGTACACTGCAGACGTATTGTCTAGACGCATTGTCTGGTTTGCTGGATACAATGTATACACATCACATACATTTATGATCAACATCGGCGACGCTTACGCTTACGCTACGCTTGCGCTTGCAGTTGCAAATATGCTATGCCTGCTGTATAACTCTCCTGTATAACGCTGCTATCTAACTCTGTATTCCAGTGTTGTAGTTGGAGGGGGTTGCGTGTTATTAAACCTCTGGGAGCAAAAGAAAAAAATAACCCTAGAATTCACAAATATTGCACCTACAATTTCAATTTTTTCGCGTGGCATGCCCCAGACCCCTACTGTTACGTGAACGGCCACAGTATGTTTATTTGAATTATGTGCTTGCCGATTGGTGGCGTAACTAGTTAAGTTGAGTAAGGTGAACAGTCGCCATATTATTTCTGCTGAGCTTACGATTTTGTAATGTCTCAGATAAAGCGTTTGAAAACCTCAAAAATCACATTTTTTTTTTAAAGTCATGAAGGAGAAGATGGAGAACTGGATGTCGGCAGCATTCCAGCTGAAAGGGATGAAGGGTATAGAGAGGAAACAAGCAAGAGCCCTGAACCCAGTGTCAGTGAAGAGGCAGTCGAAAATAATGGAGACGATGACCATTGGATGAGCCCCAATCATCCTCCCGAACCCGGAATAATCCCGGCAAAAGAAACCGCAACCCAAAAAATCTACTTCCAGGCCAAGTGGTTCATAATCTATCCATGGCTTCACTATGTGCCATCACTAAAACGGGTAGTTTGCTTCTATTGCTCGCAAGCAGAGAAACGGGGCCACTTAAAAATGTCAAAAAACAAGAAGCCAGCTTTCGTCACTTCCTGTTTTGACAACTGGAAAAAGGCAACATCTAGGTTCGAGAGTCACCAAGCTTCAGAATCACAGGAATCTGCTGTGCAACGAGTTCTTCAATGTCTTAGCTGACCATCGACGCTCAGATGAAACAGCCAACATGAAGGCAACAACATGGAAGTAGTCCAGCAAACAGCCCTTGCTAAAGGTCTTCCACAGCTTTGCGGTATCTCCTGTGTCAGTGTCGTTACCTTTCTCTGAAACATGCTCCTGAGGAGAGAAACTCATCCACTCCTGAAACTTTTCCGCGCAAGGTGATGGTGGATTTGGATGAATATCTCAAAACGGAGCGAAATAGAAGTTTCACTTCACCGCAAAGCACAGAAGAGATATTATAACGAGATTACACAGATGTTCAGTTCAGACAAAGAAATTCGAGATCAGCAACACCCTATGGCCGACACACGATATCGCAAGGAATGGACCCTTCGGTGTCATGGTAGACGGCACACAAGACATCAGCGGTGTAGAACAAGAGTCGATATGTTTTAGGCATGTAGACGACAATCTTCATGTGCATGAGGACTTCGTTGGCTTGTACGAACTTCTATCACATCCAGTGAAGTAATTGTCAACATGATTTTCGACGTCATCACCCGCCTGTCACTACCAAGTAATAACTTGAAAGCTCAGACGTATGACGGGGCAGCCAACATGATGGGTCAGTACAAGGGGTGTCAAGCTAAGGTGAAGGATCGACAACCGCTGGCATTACATTTTCATTGCGGATCTCACGTTGCAAATCTTATCATGCAGAATGCAGTTTCTGGTTGCCCTGCTGTTCGAAAAGCTATCCAGTGGGTGCATGAGCTTGGTGTTCTGTTCAAGAGATCTGGAAAGTTCAAAGTGGCTTGTACGAACTTCCCATCACATCCGGTGAAGTAATTGCCAACATGATTTTCGACGTCATTACCCGCCTGTCACTATCAAGTGATAACTTGAGAGCCCAGACGTATGACGGGGCAGCCAACATAATGGGTCAGTACAAGGGGTGTCAAGCTAAGGTAAAGGATCGACAACCGCTGGCATTACATTTTCATTGCGGATCTCACGTTGCAAATCTTATCATGCAGAATCCAGTTTCTGGTTGCCCTGCTGTTCGAGAAGCTATCCAGTGGGTGCATGAGCTTGGTGTTCTGTTCAAGAGATCTGGAAAGTTCAAAGTGAGTACAAAATTATCAATTTCAAACATTTCTATTTTAATATTTAATATTTTGTAGTTGTAGTTTTATAAGTATTGTGTGTTGACTGCTAATTGTTTCTAAGGTGATGCAAACAACGACTATCAGTATTCACTCGTATCACAACTATTCGGTCCATGTGTAACGATTAAGTTTAACGTTACTTGATAGTTATAGATTGTGATGTCGTATTCGTAGCCAAAAGACATAGTGAAAGACAAGTCAAAGAATATATACCATGACTAGTTGTTTAATTTAGACTCAACACAGCACTGTTACAATGTACAAGCGGTCGCGTCTGGCATCGAAGGAGCATTCCTCGATTTCTGCTCGTGCAGCAGTTTAAATAGGCGTCGCCACGCGCGCGGTGCATGCTCAGCCACNGCTAGGAGCAGAGTATGACGAGACGGCGGAGAATAAACGGGCGCGTCATGCGGCAGTTATTTACGCAAGCATACCCTGGCCATGTTAGGTCCTCAGCGAAGCAGATCCTGATAGCATAAATACCTGACGGAATAAGATGAAGAGACACAACGTTACGCACTCTTGAAGGGCCATGCGCACGCTTTAGAGACGAAGCGGTAACTTCGGGTGCACAGTAGGAAAAGCCGTTACAAGAGAGGGTAAATCGTGACGAAAACGCCACCAGGTGCGAGGCACTTATCGTAACGGGGCTGTGGTGCAAACCATGTGGATCCAGTGTCAAGCCTACGGGATAGAGATGCGCAGTAAGGAATGAGAAGCCTGAGACATGAAAGTCGGTTAGGGCATCATGAAGACGCTGAAGGTCAAGCGCAAGCAACATACAGCCTAGAGCTGGGGAAGAGAAGGTCAAAGGTCATGAGCAAGGATGCGGAGGCAATCCATTTCAGTCGGAATGGCAAAGCCTACCACTGATAGGGGCAGAACAGCTTGACATAGAATGGGTTATTTTTTGCAGGCGAACGGCGACACATGCAGAGAGATTTGCCCTGAACGATTGGCAATACGGCAATGTCTGCGGATAATCCGCGCAAACGGACAGGAGCTGCCCGAGATGAGTGTCAGCAAACCGTTATAAACTAGGACGGCCTATAGGAAAGAGTCGATAGCCTGGGGCCATTATGTAAGCCGACTGAGGGAGCTTACACCACACGATCTATCTGGTTCACACTCTCTTCAGAAGGGCAAGATAGAAGAGAGCGATAATGCAGGAAAACAACGATAGAAATTAAAAATGCAGATAAATAGAGAAAATTAGTTCAGGCAAGCTGAAAGCCACACGGATACCTATCATCTCCGTGCACCACTGACAGTGTCAATGCCCATCGTGGCATAATACCTTGTGAAAGTAGAGAGGATGTGAGATGAAATTATTTAATCGACAGCGATTCCAGTACGACGCTGATAAATGAAAGATAGCTTCATGGACATCAAAGCAAGTACAGGGCTACCAGCTGATAACGAGAAAGTAGAGATCTGAGAGGCAAATCGGCGCAAGCATATGAATAGTCCTGGAGAGACTGAGTTGTCCGCTCGCAGGGAATCGCCGATGCATACCCTACAATAAGGGAAACAATAGTGTATAGCACAAATTAGAGGAATTAGATTGGGTATGTTGAACTCGACTTTTCTCGTCCCCGAACAATGCCTATCCTGAACATGACTTAACAGGAATGCTATCACTTGACGGAGAGAAATGTTCAAGGACTTTGGACAGGAGGAGAGAATGTAGCCAGTATAACGTGATGCAGACAGACAGATGCTGAGGCCAGGGGAGCCGAGCATACAGAAATCGCGACTGGGAATGGAGCGTATGCAGCACGATGAGTCGTATCCAAAGGGGACGCATGGTAAAAGCTAATGGCGATCCCAGAATTTCACGAAGCTGGCAGACAAGCAAGGACATTTCGGATCGGAGCAGACGGTGTCCCAAGTGGAGGTGAGGAAGATACCGTGGTTATCTCCCAACACAGGAGAAAGCCTGCCCCTAGTCTGTGGAGGATCAGCAAGTGGGGTTGGAACTCAAACAGTAGAGGAGAGTGAGACGCACAGCAGGACAAGCAGTTGGTGAGCGTTCTGAACTGGCCATGGCCACCGCCTAAAGTTAGCTGACCACTTACCGAATCTGCTGGATAGGTGGATAAACAAAAAAAACAGAACAAGGAATCTGCGATCACGGAGCAGCGAAGTAAACCAGTGGCTGAGACCACTACATAGCTAATCGAGATATCTCGCTGGAACGGGAGATCGTCTCTCGGGACGATCGAATATCGTGAAGAATAAGATAAATGTTAGGTGATGCTGCGCTCGATCAAGCACCCACCTGCCGTCGAAAGTTCCCGCTTCCACGCGGCAGGTCGCGATAAAGGATAGCCGACATGTCGCGACTGGGAGTTCATCCGGAACCAGCGAAGCGCAGAGCATTGGGCTTCCACCCGCTCGCGTAGTGCGCCAGAAGGGACTGGAAGCGTTTCGGATTTTGTATCGACTTACCGAGGGCTTAACCGGCGATAGTTTCGACAGGACGCGTTTCCCTACCGAGATGGACGGAACTTACGTTGACGCGCTGGGAGGAGCATACTGGTTCGCCAGCATTAAATTGATAGCAGCAGAGCTACTGGCAGGTAGAAATGACGAGAAGTCGAAGGAGATGTCACAGATTCCCACGTAAGGACGCTTTTGCTGGCGGGTTTCCGGAGTGATGCCGTTCGGATTTTCCGAACGCACGCGGCGACCTTTCAGCGACTACTAGGGGTGGTCCTGCGAGGGGGCCCTGCTAGGCCCGGAAATGCTTAGTTTACCGGATGACATCATCATCTTTGAAAAAACGTTCGTAGGAGACCTCCGAGAATCTAGAGAACAGTTTCGACCGGCTGAGAGCAAGCCAAACCTAAAATTAAAGCCAGCAAAATCATGTATTTCGGAGAACAGTTAAATATCTAGGGCACATAGTGACGGGAGGAGGATTAGACATGCGACCAGCAGATAGAAGCGTAGCAACTTGCCGAACACCACGATACCGTGAGGGAGACTCGGAGTTTTTCTAGGGAAAAACAAAATAAAAGAAACCGTCATATTACATGCGATTCAGATTAACTGGATTTTCTACTATAGCAGGCGCTCTATTAGATGTTGACGAAAAATGGAGTTAAATTAGGTAGGGAGAAGACGGCAAAGAGCGTTGCGGCAGCTTCAAGCGAGATCGCTGACCTCTGGCGCTCATATTAGCTTACCCGCACATCAGAGGACCAATTCATAATTGAGATATACGGATGCGAGCAATAACAGCTTAGGAGCTGTGTTGTCGCGAGGTATGCAGAATGGAGCGAGGCAGAAGGTAGTAGCATCGCCAGCTCGACGCTGAACAACTCGCAGGCGAGATACTGTCACCCCGAAAAATTCACCAAGCAAAGGAATTGTTAGCAGTAGTGGTATCTTGTCAAACAGACCACCATTATCAGTGGGAGAGACGCATTCAAAATAAGAACATCGATCATGCATTCGTTGACTTGTGTGGTCATTTCACCAGAACGGAGGGATGTAGCCGATTGGATAGCTAGTATTATGATACGTACGACTTAGAGTGAGCACCGGAAAGACCAGCATACACCAAGAATGGCGGATGCGTTATCACGTAAACAGTAGGAAATGGCCGCGAACGAGAACTGCCAGACGCAGGCATGGAATTGATAAGGAGCGGATGCCCGACCAAGCGATGGAGATGCAATCAAGCGGAGAGAGAAAACGCACGTTCATGGAGGAAGAAACGAGGAGAAGAGTAAGCGAGGAATCAAACAGCATTGCAGTCGTGGACGAGAAGATCCTGCCATGGAATATGACCACCAGATCTGTAATGGGAGGAGAGACGCTTCTCAAATTGAGGGATAGGAGCCAGCGTGGGCAGGTGCTAGAGTGACCGAGGAGATGCGAGAGGATCGCAGATGAGAATCCGTCAGGGTCAAGGGGAGGCCATTGATGTCATGGAACCCGGAAAATATGTAGGAGGTTTACAGGATAGGACGCCTTAATTGTTTTCTTCAAGGAACGAAAAGAAGGGCGTTGCGACAGAACTACTGAGTTTGGCAGAGATGTGCAGGAATGGGCAGTCGGTAGCTGCGACCAAGGCCCTTACATGCGGCAAGGGAACGTCGCACGGCTGGTCACGAAAGCGTATGGAGAGTGGAGATCAGGGCAGGTGCAGGAAGGCAAATTGTATAGACGATGGGAGGACGCGGTCACGCCGACTCTCCCATACTTCAGTTGGTGATACCAAGGAATTGCAAAGAGAAATATTTCAGCAACTACATTACCATCGTACAGCAGGACATCAAGGGATGAAGCGGAGTAGATCAGCATTCAAGCAACGGTCTACTGGCCACACTACACAAAAGATATCAAAAGATGGTGCCAGTACTGCACTGTCTGTGCGCGGAGAAAGCCTGGAAAAGGGTTTAGAAGGGGAAGGTTAAAACAGTCGGAGGTGGGCGCTCCATTCGAACGGATCGCCATCGACATCATGAGTCCGCTAGAAGAAACAGAGAGGGGGAATAAGGTTATCATGGTGGTATGCGACTATTTACACAAAGTGGACGGAGTGCTTTGCTCTGGCGAATCAGGAGGCGGTATACGGTAGCAGACGTCTTGGTGACAGAATACATCTGCCGATACGGGGGTTCCGTACAAAATTCACACCGATCAGGACCGGATTTTGAATCTCGTGTTTTCAGGGAGTCTGTGAGATCCTGCCAAATAGATAAAACAAGAACAACACCTTATCATCCTAGGTCCGATGGATTAGTAGAGCGATACAATAGAACGCTTCAACAAATGCATCATATTGCTTAATCAAAACAGGGACGACTGGGGAATAAATCATCTACCGTTTCTCGCGATGGCTTACGCACAACCGCACAAGCATCTACCGGATGTTCACCAAATTTAATGATGTTCGGAAGGGAGATACACATGCCAGTGGACGTCATGGTAGGACACCGCCAGGTGCCAGGCGGGAAGTGTCGCATGAGTACTTGCAATGGATTCTGGACGTCATGGGGAAGCCTACGACTTTGCGAGGACAACATTGAAACAGCGGCGAAACGACAGAAACGGGCGTACGATAGAGGTGTTAGGCCAGATTACCTTCCGAGGGAGAGTTCGCATGGTATTATGGTACCCGCGGCAGTTCCGAGGAAGTTAGGACATGGCTGGCAGGGGCCGTACTTAATCATACCGGGAAGGTGAGTGACCTACTCTACGTCATACAGCGGGAGCCACGGGGAAGAAGAAAAGTAGTGCAATCGACTACTTAAAGCCCTATAAAACGGAGCAACCACTGGTAGATTGGCGAGAACCCCCGAGAGAAGAGCAGAGGAGGCCCACAGACACGGCGAGGAAAGCGTTGAATGAGGAAGCGGAGGAAATTCCGTGGGAGATGTTATTTCAGGAACTGGCATTAGAAGAGAGGAAGTGACAAGAACAGACCTATGAAGCGATCTGGTCTAAGGCAGGGACAAGAGCCCGTATACCACCACAGGAGGATGGATTGTAGGGAAGAGGCCATTATTTTATCTGTTTGGTTTTGTTTAGGTGGACAGAACGCTCAATCGACTCACATTTTAGGGATTTTTTATTACAGGACATATTTATATCCTTTGTAAGATTTAGATATAATATGATATATTATATATAAGACAGAAGTTTCCAGTTCACGGACACGTTGGAAGAGAAGAGCTGGGAGACAAAGGCGTATCCGAGGGCGGATACTGAAAGTAGTTGGGGGGAGTTGTGGAGATCTCGGGGGTGTATAACTACAGAGTAGTAGACTAGATCGGGATGGACAGGCCGAACTCACCGTATGGATATAATAACCATATATATAGACTAAAGGCAGGATAAAATATAGACAGCATGTAAACATTGACACCTGGGCGCGGCCATCTTTTACTGCTGGTGCTGCCGCCTGTCGGGCGAGAACAAGGAGTTACTGATGGGTTGCGCAATAATCCGTGCTAGCAACGCGTTGAGCAACTGAGTGCCTAACCGATGAGACATCGGGTACTGCCAGGTACGGATTGCACAACGCCTTAGAGGGGGGGGGTGTTGCCAGCTAGTATATAAGGCGCACAGAATCGCGGCTAGAGGCAGTTATTTTCAGGTCTAGGAAGAAGAGGAAGAAAAAGGAGAAGGAGAAGAAGCAGCCGAGAACGAGGAGAAAGAGGAAGAAGCAGTTAGGTACAGGTCCAGGAAGAACAGGAAGAGGAAGAGGAAGGAGGAGAGGAAGCAGCCGGGGACGAAGAGAAAGCGGGAGAGTTATTTTTCAGGGATAGGTTATAGGTAGGAAGACGGGAAGAAGAGGGAGAGGGAGGAAGAAACAGAAGGCGAGAGGGAACGACAGCGTTGTAGCGAGAGGATAGGAGCACAGGCTTTCAGGTAGGTGTAAACCAGAGCCGAACGGGAGAGGGGAATAAAACGAGCGAAGAACCGCATTCTGGTAGAGCTAGGAGCGACTGCGAGGGTGATACCTGGGAGACTGTTTGGATACCTGGGAGACTGTTTGGATCCACCAAGGCAAGGACGAACGTGAGGGAGGAAGACGGAGCCGGCGACGCGTAGATATTAGATGGGATCGATAAAAGGTCCGCTGCATATACGAATGCAGGGGAATCATTTGTACATTAGTAACACGCAATAAAAGCTATATAACCGTATCGTTAACCGAATCTCACCGTGTTCTGTTTAACTGGTGCTACCTGTTATTTGCTACGTGTCATCGCCGTCCTGCCTAAATACACCGACAGGAGCGGACTCTGAATCCCACTACTGGACACGCGTTACGAACTAACGTCTGTCGAACCGTAGTCGGCCACCCTAGGGGCACTACAGGTTAAATGAGGGCTCGTCCGGGATCGTTCGCATGAGGGAGTAGCGATAGCAAGCGTGCCAGTGATATAGACGGATAGTAAACAGAGGATAAAAATATGTCGAGTTTTATAAAGAGAATACGGGAGTTTCTGACGCCCACGGAGATTCGACGTGGCGAGGTGGAATGCGTGCAGCCGGCCGAGGAGGCGAATGAGTCATCGACACAGCTGCGTGAACGAGGCAGTAAGGGTGAGTCCATTATTTTCGGACGGGGACAGGTACCGACGACCAGTCACGAGGGCGTATCCACCCCGGAGGAGGCTTCTAGGGATAGGAAGAGATCTCAGGAGGCAGCCAGTGATTATAGGGAGAATATAGCAGGATCAGGAAAAGGATTACAGGAAAGCTGGGAAGAAAATGAACAGGAAAGGGGACAGAAATACCACACCCCTACCCCACGCTGGAGTAAGCCGGGAAAGCGTACAGAGAGACTGGGGACGTCCGACCAGACAGTATAGCAGCATTTTAAAGGCAGAGAACGGCAGCAGGAATACTGATTTCGCACCTGACGAGGAAAAAGAAATTTTACAGGCACCTGAAAGAGATACGGCTACGGTTGGGGATATGCCCTACACCCGGAGGGAGTCGATGCAGGACCTGTCGTTAACACGTGAGAGAAGTCCGTGGCGCAGTACACCTGTAAAGGAACGAAAGCCTCCGAACTTTAGCCGGGGAGATGGAATTGCCTTAAAGCACTTCCTGATAAAGTTTGAGATAGTAACAGCCATCACGTCTTGCTCGACAAAATTTCTGTCCAAAGTCTTGCCAAGGAATTCGCGAGAAGAAGGGAGAAGAGGCGCCAAACATTTGGGAATTTCTTAGAGTAGCGATCTTTCTACTGTTACAGTCGAACTTCGTTACAACGTACCTCCAGGCTCCAGGGAATCAGTACGTTATAACGATAGTTCGCTGTAACCAATTCCCATAAAATGAATGCTAACGCAAGAATTAAAACGTGTGTGCCTGATGTAAATGATTTTGTTACGATTACGAATGATTGTTGACATCGTCGATTTCGCCAAATAAAATCATAATCTTAACTTCGTATTGTATTATTTTATAATAAAAACAAAATGTACGTTGTTTTATACTGCTTTCACTGTAAAAAATAAGTCGTCCACTTGAAAAACCTCAATTCTATAAAATTGAGTTTGTGAGAGAGACGTATATATATATATATATATATTTCTAACGAAATAAAACAATAGGGAACGTGACAAGCCTAGAAAACGTTTTACTATTTTATCCCTCAAAAACGGCCATCTTAAAGGTTCTAAATTGCTCAAATTCAAGAGCGTGCCCCTAAGGCGGGCCCCTGGACCCCACCCGTTGAGGGGCAAATCACAGTGAAATCATCCCCCCTACAACTTACGACCGGTCTACGCCACTGAATGTTTGTGTACATTACATCTAATTCCACAAAACTTTTTATTATTATAATACCGCAGATAGAGTTATAACTACTAACACAGCTTCAGATAAGTAAAGTTGCCACTTTATTTAGTTAGATACGTGAGAATAACAGCGAGCAAAAACATGTGCATAACTCAACCAATACAACCTCGGCTTGCGGGTGACATGCCTTTTCTGTGCAACGTTGTTCGATAGTAGCGCCATCTATGGTTATAGCCGTCTATATTTACACGTACTGTAGTATGTATAACGTTTTCCATCGTCTCTTGACCATATATATTTGTGATATAGGCTGGTTCCAATGCATATATACCCCATAAGGAATAATCTTTATAGTTTGCAATCTAAGTGAATATGACGATAAGCTTAATATATGCAAAACTTGTTCACTGTTTTGTGTCACTGTGTTCGTGCTGTGTGCGCGCACATTCCGCATAGATGGATGGATGGATGAATGGATGAATGGATGAATGGACGGACGGATGGATGGATGGATAGACGGACGGACGAACGGACGGACGGACGGACGGACGGACGGACGGACGGACGG
>NW_014577452.1:1639-2954 GCF_000485595.1 Priapulus caudatus
GAGAGAGGAGCGAGGAACGAAGAGAGAGAGAGCAGCAGAGAGCGAGAGAGCACGCAGACCACGGTCAGACCAGGCGAGACGCCACCGAGACGACGAGAGAGAGAGCAGAGAGAAGGAGAGCCAAGAAAAGAGAGACGGAGCAAACGAGCCACGAAAGGCCACCCAAGAGGCCGCGAGCGAAGGAGAGAGTGAGGGAGAAAAAGACGTGCCCAGGAGAGAACGAGACGAGAGCAGAGAGAGCACGAGACGTACCGAGAGAGAGAAGGGGACGACGGCAGAGAGAGAAAAGAGAGACGAAGAGAGATTGAGAGATGAGGTGAGAGCGAGCGAGCCCGAGGAGAGAGCAGACGAGCTCAGAGCAGGGAGAAAGAGAGAGAAAGAGGAGAGAGAGAGAGAGAGAGAGAGAGAGATAATATTCTATCGAGTTTCGAACTAAAGCATATGCGCGTCTAATACTCAAATGCTTATGAAACACACCCGCGCCCTTAGTGTATTAACAGCGTATATATGTACTAGCGGGATACCGGCCGGTTTCCCGGCGGAAATCGAGTGGGCGTTGACTCAGTTGGGACCGCTGGGTGAAAGGAAAATACCCCAAAAAATCTAACTATCTAAGCTAACTAAAAACTGTTAAGCTGCAACTACGCTGTGCCCCCATGCTGTTGTTGCTGCTGCTGCCTGCTGCCCTTGCCTGCTGACTGCTTGCTGCCTGCCCTGCTTGCTGCTGCTGCTGCTGCTGGTGGTCGCAAAAATAGTGACGTAGCCATTGGACAGGCCAAGGACAAAATCGGAAAAATATTCTCCCCAGACCAAAGATGATAAATAATTTATTTGCGATTTATCTGTATATATATATATATATATATATATATACATATATATATATGTCTATATATATGTGTGTGTACATATATATCTATATTTATATTAATATTGTTGTATGCCAAAGTGACTTATTTATCTATTTATCTGTGAGTTAGGGGGCCCGTTGTTGTGCTACTGGGTGTATGTCTACAGACAGTCTAAACATGAATAATGATTGCTGGGGCTATCTTTTTCGGGTCTAGTCCACGCACTGGCTCGTATACGAATACATTAACAAAACACGCACACTCATGCACACACGCACGAACACACACGCGCGCGCGCGCGCACGAACACAGACACACGCACGCACACACATACGCAGGCGCATAGCTACATATACGTACAAAAATTTCTATTGGCACAATTTTCAAATACACACGCACAAACTCATGTATACACACACGTTTACGTAATATATATATAAATATATATATACATATATTAATAT
>NW_014577452.1:3422-5606 GCF_000485595.1 Priapulus caudatus
CACACACACACACACACACACACACACACACACACACACACACACACACACACACACAATTTCTTAGCGAGGTCTATAGAAAATATTCATATAGAACTCTACAGAAAAGTTTTCTTTAGAGTTCTATAGAAAGAATTCTCATATAGTTCTATAGACAAAAGAAAAATTCCTTATAGAGCATTCCGCCCGATGCGATATCCGTTGGATCAAATTTTCCCATAGTTTACTTATAATTCGATCTAACTGATATTGCATTTGGCGGAATGCTATATTCGGGCTATATCGTATATATACGTCGGTTTAGGGGCGTGATTGATATTATCAAGTCACATAACATAAACCTTTTATCAGGGTTATGGGGATTTATGTGGAATTTGCGTGGCTTATGAGGGTTTGTAAAGGATAAACCTTTATTGGGTTTCGTGTGCATCGAAAGCTCAACACCTTTCGTTTTTACTATTCAATTATGCGTTAGTAGTTAATTTTACTTCATTTTCGGTCGTGCACGATTTTATGAGGGGCGCATGTTGTACGTGCACGTTATCATTTGGCGAATTATAGTTTTACTGGTTAGTTTCACCGTTTAATGATGCGCATGACTGTCTCATCTTCGTCTCTTTCTCGCTTGATCTCTTTGATGCGCGCATCAGTGAGGAGTAACGTCGACGCTCGTAAATCCACTCGTCCTCCTTCTCCTCCTCCTCCTTTATTCTACCTCTCTCTCTCTCTCTCTCTCTCTCTCTCTCTTCTCTCTCTCTCTCTCCCTCTCTCTCTCTCTCATCTCTCGCTCTCATCGCTCCTCTCGCATTCTTTCTCTTTCTCTCTCCGTGTGTGTCTTGTAGTGTATATTATTCGTCCCCCTTTCTAACTTTCTCTTTTCCCGCCGCTCACACTCTCTGTATAATTCTGCATAACGACGCGTCACTACACTAAGAGTAACGAGCGTCCCTTTCTCTACACATCACACATAGAAACTCGCCACGGTATGCGCTGCTCAAGAACTTGCGCCACAAGAGTTGCGTTTTAGTTTTAACGCTTAATTGGTTTTGTGATATTGCTCTTAACACAATGTGCCGAGGGCCCGAGGATAAGCTCGCGACCGGCTCCGTCTATATCAAAAGGGCGGCGGCCACCCATGGGAAATAAAAGGCTACTTTGGCCTCCCTTTGTCCCCCACTCTCTCTCCTCTCTCCTCCTTCCGCTCTCTCTCGTCTGTCTCATTCTCGTCACTCTCTCTCTCTCTCTCTCTCTCTCTCTCTCTCTCTCTCTCTCTCTCTCTTCTCGTCTCTCTCTCTCTCTCTCTCTCTCTCTCTCTCTCTCTCTCTCTCTCTCTCTCTCTCTCTCTCTCTCTCTCTCTCTCGCTCCCCACTATCGGACGATACTTAAAATGAAGATGATGACGTACGGTTGGACGTCTATACGCCATCACAATTATAAGATAAGCAGACGACGTTATGTGACCGGCTAGCATCACCGCCTATGTTTGGCCCCGCATCACTTTGCATTACCTATACGCCACCACGCAGCAGGAATAAAATAATTATAACCAAACCCGCCCGTAACTATATAATAAATATATACGTTTGTGAAGCCAGAGAGGGAGNCTCTTATAATTATTGTCACGTCCGCTCCAAAGAACAGCGAATGCTACTAATTCACTCTTCCTTATGGGTGGCGCTGTGGTCAGTGCATGGTTAGTTAACTGCGACTACGAAGTGCAGCGTATATTTATAATGCTCCCACGTTTACACGATAAATTTGCGGCTAACTCTCTTAAACTGTAGTCAGCGGTTTTATAGCACGTACGTTACGTGTGCGCTAACTCTCTATGATTAAACGTTTTGTCCGACCGAGTTATTAACAGTTTGTAATTATGTCTGACCAGGTTATTAACAATTTGTAATTTTGTCCGACCGAATTATTAAAAGTTTGTAATTATGTCCGACCAGGTTATTAACAAATTTAAATTATGTCATATTATTAACAGTTTAAAAGAGCGGAGAGAGAACGGCAAAGATAAGGAGAGAGCGATCCCGAGTGTTTGAACGCATGTGCAAACACACACACACACACACGCGCGCATATACGCACGCACGCACGCACACACACACACACACACACACACACACACACACACACACACACACACACACACACACACACACACACGAGCATACACGTACG
>NW_014577452.1:6521-12488 GCF_000485595.1 Priapulus caudatus
GTGTGTGTGTGTGTGTGTGTGTGTGCTTGCGTGCGCGGGCATTGATTTATATATCGACAATTTATACCCAGCGGCATTTAAACAAAAGAAGAACAGCCGGAGAACGAAGAGAGGAAGGAAGCATGGAGGATGTGAAGGAGACGGATATTGAGAAGAAAGGCGTGAATAGAGCGCCGGAGGAGATCGCAATTCTTCGATGAAAAGTGTTTCTCGGCGTGAGAGCGCCTAAACAATCCCCACACACAACATCGCATCAGACGCTTTACGAAGCTCCCCCCCCCCCTCCCCCTCCCCCCTCCCCCTCCCCCCCCTCCCCCTCCCCGCGTTCGTTGACGCGTGATCGCGCATTCGCTCTGTCATCAATGCCGCTTACACGTATAAATAAATACGCATTATATTCGTCGGTCGTTTACCGCTTATCGCCGCCGTCCATGCGTCTCGCTCGCATCCCGCCGACGTCGGCGCAGTACCCGACGTCGTCGTAAAATAATTCCGCCTTGGTCGTTACTCATGATCTGTGCTTGTTTATTACACAACGGCGCACGCGTACGCGAGTGTGAATTCACGGTGATATCTCGTATACGACCGTTTAACACCATTATACATAATAAATATGTATTATGTGAAATCCTAAGCGAATCACTAGGTTCGATATGTATTCCGATTAGTTATGTACGTTAGATTGATTTAATAGCTTTGATTAATTAATTTTCTTTAGTCTAATTCATAATATTCGTGTCATCGTGTTCGATATGTCAGATCGATTTTATGAATCGAGTTAAATTAGTGAAACAGATTATATAACTGGTTAAATTTTCCTGCGTCTCCCGAGGACTATTTGTTTTATATCGATTCATGAGGTTCGATTAGTTTCGTAGGTTGTTTCGGTTCGATAAGTTTGATCATATTCATACAGTGGCTTCGCTCGGTTTACCTTTCGCCACTTCCGCGGGCGCCCCTTGTGCGATCTTACTGCGTCTTACTGCGTCTTACTGCGTCTTACTGCGTCTTACTGCGTCTTACTGCGTCTTACTGCGTCTTACTGCGTCTTACTGCGTCTTACTGCGTCTTACTGCGTCTTNATGTGTCGCTGTAGTTGTTTAACCTCATCCGTTACAAGCGCCTGCAATAATGACACTTAATGGTTCAAGAATAGAGAAGCATGGGTTCCAATAAAACCTAATGTCATTTACATCAATATAAAATAAATATTAATATCAAATAGAAGGTTAGGTTATGCCTATGGTTAGGGTTACATACACGCAGCCAACCCTACCGCTTACCGTAAGAGCTATTACCGCTTTTTGAACGACTATCTAACCGCCTACCGCTTTTTAATACTATTCCTACCGCATTGCGCAAAATATTTTGAAAAAACATTCTTTTTTTTTCATATTTTTTCATTTTATCTCTAAGTAAATGTATGTAAATGTATCTCTAATGTATTCTATTGCAGTCCAATTAACTGCCCAAGAATGGCAGGAGAAGGCAACATTTAGCACCAATTTTTTGAAAATTTTCCTGGGGGGCATGCCCCCAAGACCCCCTAAGCGGCGCGCGCCGACTGCGTCGCACCGGATACTACCCACTTTTCATTCAAAAGGTTTGGCATGTATGGGTTAGGGTTTAGGATTAAAGGTTAGAGGGTTAATGGGTTATAGCGCACATGGTTTTATGGGACCCATGTTCTCTATCCTTGGGGCCCGAATTAATCTTGTATTTAGTTTTGGAAGTTTGGTATTAAGTACAATTCGTGATTATTCACTGTATCATTTTATTATTAAAATGGCTCGTAGTCGTATGTTTACACATTTAGTTTATTTCCAGTCTATAAGTTGAGAATTGAGAATCGAGACTAACTTCAGAGATTAAACTAACTTAACACATGTGACATAAAGAGTCGCAATCGCCTTCGTATCCACGTTCGACTTACTTACTAATAGTAATCCAACAGGCCACTTGACGTTTCAATAGATAAAAAATGAGGTTAATTAAATAACAACTTGTAGTAGCCTATACTAACAGTAGCAGCAATAGTCCCTTAATGTTTGATTTGACCTCAATAACGTCACCTCAACACCGTTCAATACAGCCGCGCAACACATAAGCCCGCACGCCATTTAAGTGCATGCATACAAATACACAGTAGATAGTAGATAACTCCGCTGATCTACTGTGTATTTGTGCATGCACAATGGCGTGCGGCTATGTGTTGGCAGCGGTGTAATTGAACGGTGTTGAGTGAACCATTATTAGTCAAATCAAAACATTAAGACTATTGCTGTACTGTAGTAGTAGGCTACTGTCTAGCTCTAGTACTATAGCCCGCGGTTCCTGCCGGCAGCGAATCCGCGGGAATAGTACTAGAGCAGCTACTGTCGTACTGGACCAGTTGTAGTTTATTCCACGCATCAATTTTATTATTGAAACGTCCAAGTGCGCTGTGAGTAATACTACTTCGAACCTGCAGCCATGCACGCCCGTAACCTAGTAGTAGTAGTAGTACTACGTGCTGCCAGGCAGCTGTCGTCGGAAGCGCACCCGGTGCGTGTTAGATTTGCTCCGAGTCCAACCGGACAACTACACCTTGGTGGCCTTCGCACGGCCCTGTACAACTACCTGTTTGCTAAGTCACATGGCGGGACATTTATACTGAGAATTGAGGATACTGACCAGACAAGGTATTATGTTACCGGTATATCTACAGTACTGATCGAATTGGCACGTGGTCGGTCATATGTACAGCAGGATAGCTTTCGGTATATGAAAAGCATTAATTGTAGTCATAGTTGTTCGCCAAGTTAGTTTGTATACTGATTATGAAAATAATCACTTTCACCTGCAAAATATGCATGAGTACAGAGACGGTCTTTTTCTAATTATCATGTAATGTTATCGCATTTTATCAAATAATTTCGTAATGAACTCCACATACTATACTGTGAAATTGTCGCACAACATGGCGAATGTTTGTTTCTGTCGACTTTTCACGTTTATAGGTATCGTTTTTCATCACTCAACCTCCTTCGATCGTAGGTTGGTTCCTGTAGTATCTGTGTCCTGTTCATCATTCAACCTTCATCAATCGTAGGTTTGTTCCTGTAGTATTAGTTGACTGTTCATCACTCAACCTTCATCAATCGTAGGTTTGTTCCTGTAGTATTAGTCGACTGTTCATCAATCAATCTTCATCAATCGTAGGATTGTTCCTGTAGTATTAGTCGACTGTTCATCACTCAATCTTCATCAATCGTAGGTTCCTGTATCAGTATCCGGTCCATCACTACCTCCTTCAATCGTAGGTTCCTGTAGTATTAGATAATTAGTATCCTGTCCATTACTCGACCTCCTTCGATAGTAGGTTTCTTCCTATGTCTGTATCCTGTTTCGATCATAGGTTAGTTCCTTTATCAGTATCCTGTTTCGATCCTAGGTTGGTTCCTTTATCAGTTTCCTGTTTTGATCACAGGTTAGTTCCTTTATCAGTATCCTGTTTCGATCGTAGGTTAGTTCCTGTATCAGTATCCTGTTTCGATCGTAGGTTAGTTCCTTTATCAGTTTCCTGTTTCGATCGTAGGTTGGTTCCCGGAGCGCAGGATAATCTTGAGAGCTTGCTCACGTGGGCGGGGCTCATCCCGGACGAGGGGCCCACGCAGGGTGGCGACTACGGCCCCTACGTGCAGTCTCAGCGGCTGCACCTCTACCGCGACGCAGCCCAGCAGCTGATCGACGACGGCAGCGCCTACTACTGCTTCTGCACCGAGCAGCGGCTGCGGCTGCTGCGCCGCGAGGCGCTGCGCAACGGCGAGACGCCGCGCTACGACAACAGGTGCCGCCACCTGTCGCGGGCGGACGTCTCGGCGCGGCTCGCGGACGACGCGCCGCGCTGCGTCCGCTTCCGTCTGACGGCGAGCGACGTCGCCGTCGACGATCTCGTTATCGGCGCGTCGGCGCCGCACGACGTCGCCGCGCTAGAGGGCGACCCCGTCGTCGTCAAGGCGGACGGCGGCGCCACCTACCACCTCGCAAGCGTCGTCGACGACCGGCGCATGCGCGTCAGCCACGTGCTGCGCGGCTGCGAGTGGCGTTCGTCGACGGCGAAGCACGTTCTCTTGTACCGCGCGCTCGGCTGGTCGCCACCGGCGTTCGGACACCTGCCGCTGCTCGTTGACGCCGGCGGCGCGAAGCTGTCGAAGCGTCGCGACGACGCGAGCGTCGGTCGTCTCCGTGACGACGGCTTCCTCCCGGACGCCGTGCTGAACTATGTCGCCCGCGCCGGCGGCGGCTTCGGCAAGGACGACGGCCGCGCGCGCTCGCTCGCCGACCTCGTCACGCGATTCGACATCGCCCGCGTCAACGCCAACCCGAGCCGGCTTGAACCCGAACGACTGCTCGCGCTCAACGGGCAGCTGCTGCAGCGCCACCTGGCGGACGGCGGGCGACGGCGGGAGCTTTGCGGCGAGGTGCGTCGGATCGTCGGCGACGCGTTCGGCGCCGCCGCCGGGGAGCTGAGGGACGAGCGCGTGCTGCGGGTGCTGGACTGGGCGGCGGCGCGCATTCGCACTCTGTGCTCTGCGCGACCTCGTCGGCGACGACCTCGCGTTCGCGTGGGTCGCGCCGCGCCGCTTCGACCACTTCCGCCTGACGTCGCGCGCGGCGGCGCCGCGCGCGCGCTCGCCGTCTCGTGGCAACGCTGGAGCAGACGCCACCTGGAGTATTCGCCGCGAAGCCCTCGGGCTGCTCTGGGCGGAGGGAGCGGCGCGCGGCGGGCCGCGCTTTCGGACGCGATGCGGCCGCGCGGCTCCGCGCTCAGCGGGCTGGAAGGACGGCCGAGCGTTTGCCGAGATGCTGGAGGTGCTGGGGAAGGAAGAGAGCCTGGCGCGGCTGCGTCGCGCGGCCGAGCAGTGCTGTTTGTGACACGCGCACGCAGGTGTGGTGACGACGCCGCGTCGCCGAGCAGGTGTGGTGACGATGCCGGGCAGGTATGGTGACGACGCCGCGCAGGTGTGGTGACGTCGCCGAGCAGGTGTGGTGACGACAGCCGAGGCAGGTGTGGTGACGACGGCCGAGCAGGTGTGGTGACGACGCTGAAGGGCAGGTGTGGTGACGACGCCGAGGCAGGTGTGTGACGACGTCGAGCAGGTGTGGTGAACGAACGCCGAGCAGGTGGTGGTGACGACGCGCGGAGCAGGTGTGGTGACGACACCGAGTCAGGTGTGGTGACGACGACACGAGCAGGTTGATGTGACGACGCCGAGCAGGTGGGGTGACGACGCCGAGTCAGGTGTGGTGGACGATGCGGAACAGGTGTGGCTGACCCACGCCGCGTCGGCTAGCTGCACTGTGTGCTCGTGACAGATCGTGTTGGCGGAGAGTCGTTCTAAGATTCACGGGTCCTCATAGACATGTGTCCGTTACGTGACAGAGTGCATCTTTAGTGTGATAGAAACATCTTGCTACGTGACACACACACCCACTCGACAATAGCATGTCTCTGTGTACATCTTGTCCTGTGTTGACACAGTGTGTGTCTCTACATAACAGAGCGGGTGTCTACGTCGACGGAGCGTGCGTTTGGCAGCAGAGTCGTCCGAAGCATTCTCCAAGTTTTCCTCGATTGCCACCTAATCACCCGCATGTGCGCCGATAGGTGTTGATTTTCTAAAGCATTCTAAAGAACTAGGCAATCCGTGTTCTTGATATGCGTCTGTGTGACAGTGTCTTAAGCAGAACCCGCTGGGAGTACAAAAACACTGGCCGAATGACGGCAATCTCCCAGTGTCAAGCTTGACATAATGCTCCAAAAAATAAGATGACCTAACGATCTTTCATTTTCCGCCCCATACAACTACTTATACTAAAAAGTTCTAGCCAAGTACTGAAAAATGACCAGTAGAGAAAAATCAAAGTATATTCACTGTGTTATTTGAGTTTGTCACCTAGGTCTTCCAGTGTGTTTACGAAATC
>NW_014577452.1:13077-16189 GCF_000485595.1 Priapulus caudatus
CGCACATGTTAGAATTTTCTGGTTGATTGAGGATCTCGTACAACTATCTCTTTCCGCAGTGTATCAATTCCATGAAAAAAGAACATACCCAAAACAAAACAAATCGTCAGTCACATAAAGTTATATGATTGTATTGCTAAGAGGAGAAACCAGATTCCTTTCCCTTCTGTTTCAGAGATTGTCTAGCTGCCGCTTTCCCTGAACACCGATATATAAGTACATCATACATACATTATACATACACATACATGTCGTGTTATATAAGTACACATACATGGTCAGACCATCAATAAAAACTGATGACTTGCTCAGATCTTATCACATCAACCAAGAAAATAAACCACTATTGTCCGAGGTTATGCTTGCTAATGTCGTCGCTAGATGGCAGTGCACTCGGAGCTATGTACTTCCAGTGCGGCGGGTACTTGTACTCGTACTTGAAGCCCAGCTTGATCTGCCTCGCGTCCGGCTGGAAGTAATCGGAGAAGTAGAGAGTTTCGCCACCGGCGAGGTATCCCGCCCACCAGCCGAAGCTGCCCTGCGTCATGATCGTGTGGTTGCAGCTGGACAGCACCGCCAGATCGACCTCGGCCGCGTGGCCGACGTCGCTGAAGACGGCGTCGCCGCGATCGGTCGCCAGGTGGCGCTTGCACCAGTCGATGTCGTCGCTGCAGACGACGAAGAGGGCGTTGGCGTACCTGCCGCGGAAGTAGTCCATCGCCGCGTGCACGTACCGCTCGTCCGCACCCAGCCCGCGGTTGTTCGCCAGCCACTTCCGATAGTCGTCCGCTCGCACGTGCACGCCGACGTACGTCGCCGGTTCCCCGCTCGCCAGGGGGCGCTGCGCGGCGAGGAAGGCGCACGCGCGGTCGCGGATCGCCGGCGCGAACGTGAACTCGCGGCGCACGCGTTCGCGCACGTGGTCGAAGTAGAGCCACGAGTTCGTGTATCCCATCAGCAGCACGTAGTCGCGCTGCGGCTGCAGCCGGAACAGCGCGGAGTCGAACGCCTTCCAGACGACGCGTATGTCGTCTCGCGACGTCTTCGGCGGAGGATCGCGCACGGGCAGCGACAGCTCGAACACGCGGCTGATGTTCATGTGCGGAGAGATGAACGGGGCGAGGCCAGTCGCGGCGGCCAGCCCGTACAGCGCGGCGTACTGGAACATCTGGTTGCCGAGGCGACCGCGCGGAACGATCGACAGCGTGCCCGCGTAGCCGCTGCTGGCGCCATCTACCGAGCGAGGCGGGATGTATTGAGATGGGAGGTTGGGAGCAGCGGCGCCATCTACCGAGCGAGGCGGGATGTATTGAGATGGGAGGTTGGGAGCGGCGGCGCCATCTACCGAGTGAGGCGGGATGTATTGAGATGGGATGTTGGGAGCGACAGCTTGTCTCGCATAGTCGCCCGCGCCATCTACCGAGCGAGGCGGGCCGTATTGAGATGGGAGGTTGGGAGCGGCGGCGCCATCTACCAAGTGAGGTGGGACGTATTGATATGGGAGGCTGGGAGCGGCTGCTGGTCCCGCGTATCCGTCGGCAGGGCCATCTACCGAGCGAGGCGGGACGTATTGATATGGGAGGCAGTGTGGTGACGACGCCGAGCAGGTGTGGTGACGATGCCGGGCAGGTATGGTGACGACGCCGCGCAGGTGTGGTGACGACGCCGAGCAGGTGTGGTGACGACGCCGCGTCGCTAGGTGATGATGCCGCGTCGCTAGGTGACAGATCGTGTTGCGGAGAGTCGTTCTAAAGATTCACGGTCTTCAATAGAACGTGTCCTTACGTGACAGAGTGCATCTCTATGTGATAGAACGTCTTGCTACGTGACATAGCATGTCTCTATGTGACAACCTGTCCCTGTGTGACACAACGTGTGTCAATGTGACAGAGCGTGTCTCTAAATAACAGAGCAGGTGTCTACGTGATAGAGCGTCTTGCTACGTGACAGAGCATGTCTCTGTGTGACATCTTGTCCCTGTGTGACACAGTGTGTGTCTCTACATAACAGAGCGGGTGTCTACGTGACGGAGCGTGTTGGCAGAGAGTCGTCCGGAAGATTCTCAGTTTTCTCGAGTTGCCACCTAATCACCCGGCATGTGCGACGATAAGTGTTGGATTTTTTAAAGATTCCTAAAGATACTAGGCAATTCCGTGTTCTGTATGCGTCTATGTGACAGTGTCTTAGCAGAACCGCTGGGGATGTAAAAAACACTGGCAATGACCAACCCCAGTGTCAGCTTGACATAATGCTCAAGAAATAAGTAGTGAATACGATCTTTCAGTTTTTGGCCCATACAACTTCTTATTACAACTAAAAGTTCTACCAAGTACTGAAAATGAGCCAGTAGAGAATATTCAAGTATATTCACAGTGTTATTGAGTTGTCACCTAGTCTCCCAGTGTGTTTACAAAAATCTGTTAGATTTTTATTAATGTCGGGTGTCTTTGCGACAGTTATTGTAGGCAATTTAAGATTTGTTGTGCCTATCCGAATTTTACTGGTTTTCAAAGACGTGCTACCTATTTGTGTACATAGCTGCATTCACACGAGGATTTCAGTACCGTACTTGAGCGTTCACACGCTAAAAATATACGCAGCTTATTCAGTACCGTACTGAAATACGCGGCTTACTTGGCACGGAATCACATCATGCCGCGCCAAGTAAGCCGCGTATATTCGGCACCACGCTGGCCGCGTATTGTCTGTCGTGTGAACGCATTTGAATTGCAAAACTGTAGTTCGCTTACCTAGACTGGTACCCGTTCGTAACACGACGTTAGTGTAGCGTGTGGAACTGTCGACCGGGTACCAGTCTATATTATACCTAGCCAGCTAAGCCTCGAATCTCGTGTATTTCCTTGAGTTGTGTTAGCGCGGTATTTCAGCCGAATTCAGCACCAGATAAGTACGGAACCAGCGAGGCCGTGAATATCGTGTGAACGCAGCTTATGTATACATGGTTTTGCAAGTATATGTATCTAGGTGTAGTAGTATGTATCTAATTATTCAGAGGTTATTTTGAATTGCGGTGTAATTGTAGTTATATATAATATACAACGTTTACAACTGAAATCTGTCATTTTGTTCTCATCATTCTTGGATATATATA
>NW_014577452.1:18363-20036 GCF_000485595.1 Priapulus caudatus
TCTCTCTCTCTCTCTCTCTCTCTCTCTCTCTCTCTCTCTCTCTCTACGCGCCCGTTGGTCCGTACGTAGCAAGGCGGCAGCGACGGTAGCACACGTGGACCGTGACTCGGACAGTGACCCTAGCTTGTCGTTCTGTACGCGGAACCGGTTACCTAGCACACCTGATCCAGATATATCTGTAAAACAGGAGGAGTGCTGTGGGATGGGGAGGGGGAAGGGAAGGAGGCGGCCGGGGTCTCCCTGTAGAGGGTCGAGATCCTCCGTTTAATGTGCTCGTCGTACGTAGTCTTTATGCATTTATTCATCATCTTGCATATATTAAGTTCTATCATATCTAATTGCATATTTTGTTTATGAGCATGTTATTTGTAGTGTATGCGTTACGTCATCTAAATAAACAATTCTAAAAATCTAAAAAAAAATGTCAAATGTAAATCTAAAATGTAGAAGTATGTATTCGTGTATGCATGCGTAGATAGCTTGATAGATAGCAGCTGGATACACTAAACCAAACATTGAATTCATCCTTAAATTGACTACGTCGCGAATTTTCCATGGTAAATTGCATTTTTTTTTTTTAAATTGCCATTTTTTTACATTAAAAGTAAGAACTAACGTTACTAAATATATCCTCCAACTCTCACCGGATAAAAATGTGTTTATGTTGGTTATATAATATTTATAATAGAATTACGACCGCTTCTTCGGCATGTATAATTTTGTGTATAATGACAGTGGTCGGTCATCGCATCCGTGTTTAATAGTCCGTAGATCCGGTTTGAGTTAAAATTTTGTTGAAACTGTACTTTTAAAATGCAGAGCAAATACTGAGATAATGATATGAGAAATAAATCCCAATGTCTCTCATTACTGCTGATAAGGGGCCCCGGATGACGTAACACTAATAAAATTTAAATCAGACAATAGGTGGCGCTATGTCATGGCATATTACTACATGACATGTGCAGTTGACTGCCCTAGACTGCCCTATATAGATATGCTATAATACATTTAGTTACATCGCCGCTTCGTCACTGCCACGTAATCTCTGTGCATGAGATGATGTTCTTCAGAGGACAGCATGGCATAACGTGCGTCTGGGGCAGGGGGGGGGGGGTCGTACCTTCATGCCCGCATGCTTATGCGCGTACGCGTGCTTGTGCAAGTTCGTGAGAGCGTACGAAGAATACTTCAAACTTGTTTGGATTCCAGTATATTATTCAGAATATTAGACAAGCAGAATTTTCTAGTATGTAGGATCAATATTACTAAAAACAAAGCACGAGGGTGTGACTGTTTCTCTACGAACGAGAACTAAATACGCTCTCCAGAAAACGAACTCGGAGATGTAATAAATACATAATAAACGAATTCGCTAATATTATAAATACATAAGAAACGAACTCGCAGATATTATAAATACATAATAAACGAACTTGTAGATATTATAAATACATAATAAACGAACTCGCAGATATTATAAATACATAATATACGAACTCGCAGATATTATAAATATATAATATACGAACTCGCAGATATGATAAATACATAATATACGAAGTTGCAGATATTATAAATACATAATAAACGAACTCGCAGATATTATAAATATATAATAAACGAACTCGCAGATATGATAAATACATAATATACGAAGTTGCAGATATTAT
>NW_014577452.1:20046-22657 GCF_000485595.1 Priapulus caudatus
CTACCGGGTACCAGTCTATATTATACCTAGCCCAGCTAAGCCTCGAATCTCGTGTATCTCGTGTGAACGCTCCGAGTTGTGTTAGCGCGGTATTTCAGCCGAATTCAGCACCAGATAAGTACGGAACCAGCGAGGCCGTGTATCTCGTGTGAACGCAGCTCATGTCTGTCATGGGTTTTGTCAACAGTAATCTGACAAGTATATGTATCTAGGTGTAATAGTATGTATCTAATTATTCAGAGGTTATTTTGAATTGCGGTGTAATTGTAGTTATATATAATATACAACGTTTACAACTGAAATCTGTCATCTTGTTCTCATCATATTTGGATATATATATATATATATATATATATATATATCGATTCCATGAAAAAAGAACATACCCAAAACAAAACAAATCGTCAGTCACATAAAGTTATATGATTGTATTGCTAAGAGGAGAAACCGGATTCCTTTCCCTTCTGTTTCAGAGATTGTCTAGCTGCCGCTTTCCCTGAACACCGATATATATAAGTACATCATACATACATTATACATACACATACATGTCGTGTTATAAGTACACATACATGGTCAGACCATCAACAAAAACTGATGATTTGCTCAGATCTTATCACATCAACCAAGAAAATAAACCACTATTGTCCGAGGTTATGCTTGCTAACGTCGTCACTAGATGGCAGTGCGCTCGGAGCTATGTATTTCCAGTGCGGCGGGTACTTGTACTCGTACTTGAAGCCCAGCTTAATCTGCCTCGCGTCCGGCTCGAAGTAATCGGAGAAGTAGAGAGTTTCGCCACCGGCGAGGTATCCCGCCCACCAGCCGAAGCTGCCCTGCGTCATGATCGTGTGGTTGCAGCTGGACAGCACCGCCAGATCGACCTCGGCCGCGTGGCCGACGTCGCTGAAGACGACGTCGCCGCGATCGGTCGCCAGGTGGCGCTTGCACCAGTCGATGTCGTCGCTGCAGACGACGAAGAGGGCGTTGGCGTACCTGCCGCGGAAGTAGTCCATCGCCGCGTGCACGTACCGCTCGTCCGCACCCAGCCCGCGGTTGTTCGCCAGCCACTTCCGATAGTCGTTCGCTCGCACGTGCACGCCGACGTACGTCGCCGGTTCCCCGCTCGCCAGGGGGCGCTGCGCGGCGAGGAAGGCGCGCGCGCGGTCGCGGATCGCCGGCGCGAACGTGAACTCGCGGCGCACGCGTTCGCGCACGTGGTCGAAGTAGAGCCACGAGTTCGTGTAGCCCATCAGCAGCACGTAGTCGCGCTGCGGCTGCAGCCGGAACAGCGCGGAGTCGAACGCCTTCCAGACGATGCGTATGTCGTCTCGCGACGTCTTTGGCGGAGGATCGCGCACGGGCAGCGACAGCTCGAACACGCGGCTGATGTTCATGTGCGGGGAGATGAACGGGGCGAGGCCCGTCGCGGCGGCCAGCCCGTACAGCGCGGCGTACTGAAACATCTGGTTGCCAAGGCGACCGCGCGGAACGATCGACAGCGTGCCCGCGTAGTCGCTGCTGGCGCCATCTACCGAGCGAGGCGGGATGTATTGAGATGGGATGTTGGGAGCAGCGGCGCCATCTACCGAGCGAGGCGGGCCGTATTGAGATGGGAGGTTGGGAGCGGCGGCGCCATCTACCGAGTGAGGCAAGATGTATTGAGAGGGGAGGTTGGGAGCAGCGGCTGGTCCCGCGTATCCACCGGCAGCGCCATCTACCGAGCGAGGCGGGACGTATTGATATGGGAGGCTGGGAGCGACTGCTGGCTTCATCGCGGCACCATAGTAAACATCGTACTGATGCGGCGACTGTGCTGCCCTCGCACGGCCGGCGTCCTCTAGCGGATGGCCGCCGACTTGAAGCTGTTGCTGCTGCACTCTCGCTCCCCGCCATGGAGGTCCGCTAGAGGGCGCTACGGCTGCTGCTGAGACAGAGTGCTGGCGGTCGTCGGGAGCGACTAGCGCCCTCTGTGCGTGCGACGCCAAGCGGTCGCGTAGCGACAGGTCGTCGGCGCTGTAATCGTACAGTCCCTTCACCTCGGTGTCGTCGAGATACTCAAAATCGTAGTCGATTCTGTTTTGCGGCCGACCGCCAGGGCGACGACGTCGCATGCCGTCCGGTACGCGGTACCGCATCTCCACATGACGCTGCGCCGCTTCCGGCGACTGCGGCAGTGGCGCCACGTGTTGCCGATGCTGTTCGGTCGGCGGCGGCGTCGGCGGCGTCGGCGGCGTCTGCTGTCGGCCACGTCGCGTCGTCAGTTCGAGTAGGATGAGCAGAAAGAAGCAGACGCTGAGGGACTTGAGGAGCGCGTACTTCCTGATTCGCACCATCTTCACTGCGTCGGTCGGCAGCTTGTAACACAGCGACGATAACCCGAACACACTTCGCATGCTCCGCGCAGCCGTCGTCGTCGTCGTCGTCCGTAGCAGCCTGCCGACGACTATGACGTATCGTCGCGTCGACGTCGCAGCCGATACGTTGTCACCGATAGAAAGTATAGACAGTAATGTCCGTACAATCCGTATGCGGCGGAGCGGCAGCGGCACCGACGGCGGACGTGGAGCGTGACTCTATCTCTCTCTCTCTCTCTCTCTCTCTCTCTCTC
>NW_014577452.1:29183-30979 GCF_000485595.1 Priapulus caudatus
GTGTGTGTGTGTGCGTGTGTGTGTGTGTGTGTGTGCGTGCGTGCGTGTGTGCGTTCGCGCGCGTGTGTGTGCGTGCGTGTGTGTGTGTGCGTGCGTGCGCGCGTGCGTGCGTACGTGCGTGCGTGCGCGCGTGCGCGTGTGTGTGTGCGTGCGTGTGTGCGTGTGTGCGTGTGTAATATAATGAGATGAACAAGGCAGGAGCGGAAATACAGTTTATAGGCGACGTGAGCACACGTATAACACTCGGCGATGACTGCCTGCAATGACGAATTATACATGAAGCTAAAGTCTTACTAGAGCAGGAAGCAAGCTAATGCAAACCTGTGTTAGGGAATGTCCCTACGAGCTAGCATATGCGACTTGCGCTTAAGACATCCATGATGTACGCACATATAACGAATATTATTAGTAACAAATAGAGCAGGTTTTGGAACGCTCCGATGCATTTAATAACATTCTAAGCGTCGATAGATGGCGACAGCAGGTCAGCTAGATCAACGGGTAAGCGAGAGCATAATGTCATACGGGGAACACATACATGATTGGTAAAAATATAAATGGGAAAAAATGTTGTAAAAATGTAAATTAATTATATGCTCTGACGCAGGTACTCGGGGTTTGTTACCTGACATTTACTCACTTGCCATACGATTTCTATTGCGCTCAACGTATGCCATGTCTCAAATTCTTGAAGAACATATTCCGTCATGTAGGTCACATAATATTATATTACGTTACGATATTTTCTTGCTTGCGTAAGAGGATTAACTGTTCCACATTATACGACGTGAAATAAAGTAGCATAATATAATGGTAAACGGGGCTGAAAACTGATTCTTACCGTTAGCGAAATTCTGCGTGCTCAACCATATAATCCAAGTGATCTTTATTTACCGCGTTACGAACGATAAAATATTGTTATGGCTCATATTGTGAAAAGTCTATAAATTCATCCCATACTCGCTATAAGGACTATTAATCTTGAAATTTTACAAAACAAGGTTGAGTTTATTGCTCATACAAACATGAATGAATAAAACATCGGTTAGAACGCCTGGGGGGTATTTTCAACGTCGACTCTGTACAAGGCAGACGCAAGCCGCCATTTTTCTTACGTTATTAAAATATAAACTAGATAATTACTGCGGTGGTCTAGTGGAGGGTTCTCCAAGCTTTTTCATTATAGCATGGGGGTGCTGCCTTTACGGTCCTAGTTGCAAATCGCCGAAGGCGGTTTGCGTGCTAGGGGGGTCTGGGGGCTATGATATTTAGCACGGCGGCTATGATATTTAGAGTGGCGGGTGCATTTTAGGATGGCGGGGCTCGACGATAGCCTGGCGGGCCGCCAGGCTATAAGTGCTCTTGGAGAACCCTGGTCTAGTGAATAGCGCATTTCACTTCGGTCTTGAAGGTCTGGGGTTCGAGATTCTTAAAAAATAAACACGCCTCCGAAAATGATTTCAAACGCAATCGTTTCTCTTTGATCGTTTCTCAGCGTTAAGAGAGGTCGGTGAAATGCTGACTCTACTTGAATAAGCCATTCGCTCTGCCACACAGGTAGCGTCTATTACTGATGATATTGTCGCCACAGGTTCGTGGGTGTGGCGGAAGCGAAGGGTTGCACGGGGTGAGGATCGAGCAATAGCACGTAAGCTCATGAAACGCCCCCTCTCTCTATGTCTCTCTCTCTCTGTATGTCTCTCTTTCTGTGTGTGTGTGTGTGTGTGTGTGTGTGTGTGTGTGTGTCTCTCTCTCTCTCTCTCTCTCTCTCTCTCTCTCTCTCTCTCCCCCCCCCC
>NW_014577452.1:31008-33300 GCF_000485595.1 Priapulus caudatus
GTGTGTGTGACTGTCGGCGACGTGGCACACAATCTCTCTCTCTCTCTCGGTCTCCCCCTCTCCCCCCTCTCTCTCTCTCTCTCTCCTGCTCGTGCGTGTGGCGCCCTGCGATCGCGCATGCGCACGCCGCGCTCGTCTGGTATTGCTCTCCGGCGTCCGCGGTGACGAATGAGCGCAATTAGAAAATTAGCCTCAGACGCGCAGCCGTTATATATCTTAACAAGCCGCAGGAAGTGCACCCCCGTGACTGCGCTCGCTTCCGTCGGCCCGCCACGACTTGCCGTCAAAATAACGTCACTTGTCCTATTAGAGCGTAAGCGATGCACGGCAGGCCTGGCGCGTCGGTCGTTACCATGGCGACAGCGCGAAGAACGGATGCGCCGGGATTCGATGGGGAAACTATTCGTTGAAATTAATGTGGTGGAGGTGGCGTGCGAGTTTGCTATCTGTAAATTTTTACGAATGTAAAAGAAAAAAGAAAAGGAGCGAAAGGAAAAAAATGCAACGCGTTCTGGCAACAACATCGAACCGGCATTTCAATTGTTATACGCACACGTGTTATTATTTCCCCGATACATTCTGCGGTTTTGTCTTGTTTGTAACAATTTCCGCTCCATCTTTATAATAATTAGCTAATTTTAAATCCATTTATAGTCAAGCGGCCCCGTGCGTTTATTTCCACCAGCGTGTATTTCTCTTCATTACGATATCACGCAATACTTTCTCAATTCGCAACGTCCTTGAACGTAACGACGCCATATTTAATATTTAGTCTGTCAGTTACTGCACTGAACCAGAGAAATAATAATATACGAGTTCTCGATTTTATGAAATAATGAAGCAATCAGCAACGGAGCCATGAAAAAAGACAGTAATGTTGTAGTGGAATCATTAAAAAATGCTTCCTACACACAAACGTGCACGCACGCACGCACGCACGCACGCACGCACGCACATAGGCACGCACGCACATAGGCACGCACGCACATACTCTCTCATAAACGCGCGCGCATACACACACTAATCGCAGATATTATAAATATATAATATACGAACTCGCAGATATGATAAATATATAATAAACGAACTAGTAGATATGATAAATACATAATAGACTAAGTCGTGTGACAAACGCAAATGTATATATAAGAACGAGCCAGTACGGTACCATCACATTGTAAGCGGCGTAGTTTACATAATCTATACATAAAATGGCGCTTATACAGTATCATGTGGAATATACGACGCGCGCAAACGTAAGCAACACGACTAACACAGCGCTCTTCGCTCCTGCCGTATCTCTCGGGCCGCTCCCCGCTCCGCCTGTGACCCCGCCGACGGTGCCGCCCCCGTCGTCGCAAGACGTCGCGTAATGCTCGGCCGCCTCGCACTCCGTCGTCGCTGAGCCGGCGGGCGACAGCGGGAACTTTCCCGTGGAGATGTGCACTGACGTGAGGTTGGGCATGCAGCTTGCTGGGTTGTCATCGATGGTGACGTTTGGAGCGCAGCAGCCTAGCAACAGCAGCGACTGCATCCGACGCAGGCCGGCGAAGTCGACGGCGTCGATGCGACACAGCGGGTTGTGCGACAAATTGAGCAGTCGCAGACGCTTCGTCGACTGCAGCGCCGCCGACGGCACGCGTCGGAACTCGTTTCCTTGCAGATAGATGGCGCTTAACTCGTCGAGACCACAGAAGGCGCAGGCGGGTAGAGAGACGAGCGCGTTGCGGTGCAGGTCAAGCGTTTCTAGGTTCGCGAGCCGACTGAACTGCCGCTCCTTCACTTCCCCCAGGTCGTTGCCACCGACGAGCAGCTCAGCGACACCTAGCGGCAACTCGCTCACTAGCTCGTCGAGCGCCTTCTGGGAGAGTCGGTTGTCGCAGAGACCGACGAAGGCGAGCTGACGCAGGGTGGAGAATGCTCCTGCCTTGACGCTGCGCACGGCGCCGTAGTTCAGATCCAGTACTCGCAGCTGAGATCCCGCGGGAAACTAGAACAATAACGTCATTGATGATCTTATTTATTACTATTTTTATAATTATTATTATTATCATTATTATTATTATTATTATTAGTAGTAGTTGTAGTAGTAGTAGTAGTAGTAGTAGTAGTAGTAGTAGTAGTAGTAGTAGTAGTAGTAGTAGAAGCAGCAGCAGCAGCAGCAGCAACAGCAGCAGCAGTAGTAGTAGTAGTAGCAGTAGTAGTAGTAGTAGTAGTAGTAGTAGTAGTAGTAGTAGTAGTAGTAGTAGTAGTAGCAGCAGCAGCAGCAGCAGCAACAGCAGTAGTAGTAGT
>NW_014577452.1:34409-36822 GCF_000485595.1 Priapulus caudatus
GATATATATATATATATAATATATATATATATATATATATATATATATATATATATATATGTGTGTGTGTGTATGTATATATATTGGGCCCAAAAAGTGCTAGTAGCATATTCACGGTCGTGGCGTGCGCGGTCACGTTCGATTATAATATGAACTGGTGATTGATTAAGATCCGTGTGCAGCGCTGTACTGGTTTGTAAATGATCTGCAATCAGAACTCGGAGAGTAAGCTTCTGACATGTTGATGATATCATGCACGCTCGATGGCGCTCTAATACACGCGCTGGGAGAATATAGTGCCAACATTATAATTTAAAATGCACTCGACGTCTGATTTAACGCGTGAATATATAAATACTGGCTTGCGTCTAGACGGTTCCCTGAGTTTACGACCGGGTGATATTATGGAGTGATATTATTTTCAGATTTTGTAGTTCTCTGTATCCATATATGTAGAATATCATAGAGAATGAATATGTAGAACTGTCCCATTTAAAATCTGGAAATAATAATAAAAATATACATATGTGGAACATCGTATAGAATGTACATGTATATACCGCATATACATGCTACTTCAAGAGCGAATAACTATATTTAAAGACACATCGATTCCTTGAGCGTTATCATATTTGGCGGCTTATAGGATGGGCAATGTCGGGGAGCAAATGGAAATACAAGGGGGTGGCCTTATTTATAATGAGCATATACCTGTTAGTGTGTGCGTGGGCCGTCTATTATGTAGTCGTACTTTATCAGATTATTGCGTCCTAAATTTGGACTGCGTCTAATGCATCGGCGGGGAATTATAATATTATAATCAGCCGTGAAATGCGGCTATTTTGTTTTAGCGGTTCGTATATTACGGTTTCCAACCTTCTCATACGAATCTCCGCTCTTCACTCGCACTTCCGCTGAGACTATGGCCCACGTTGCGCATGCGCGCGGTGAGGCGGTGAGGCTCTTGACACGCGAGCCTCGCCACGCGTCAAGACTCTCACGACGCTAGCAGACGATGACGGAAGACAATACAACGTCGCTCTTCACGTTTGTCACATTAATAGCCACGCTTCAATAGCTCGGCGTATTAAAGAAGAATGAATGAATTATTCATTATTCGTTACTCGTAATGTACGGCGGGATCGTTCTCTCACGACGGCCTCATCTGTAACACGATACAGATAGGGACGTATTTCTAAAAAAAAAAACTATTATAAGCGGTAGACGCATAACCCATCGGCGGCCGGACATGGCGACCGCACTCACTAGAGTCATACTGCGAACGAGATCATTACATATTTTTACATTTTACATCAGAGCAAAGATGAATTCTGCCAGCGCGGCTCTGCTGAAATTTACTTGAACTTTATTTTCGTCGCCTTTTTCGTCGCCAGCCTGCTTCGCAGTCCGACAAACCTCGCGGGTCGTAAAACGAACTCGCGCCGTCGGCACGTCGCAGCGGCAGTTGCCGACAGGCGGCTTTTTGCGATGAGATGCGGATATCGTCGCCGTATATATATAGCGGGGCGAGCTGTGCGGCTGCCGGCCGGCGATATATACATGCGATCCCTCGGCGAGCCGACTCGAGGTAATGATGAAGATTTACGCTTTTAATTGAGACCTGCAGCATGCGATAAGGAATTATGGACCGCTATATGTTGTGTTTTACAGGCTGTTAACCGCCGAAAATTGCTCCCGCGCCGCGATGTGCGTCGAGGGAAGCACGTTATGACGGCGTCATATTGCGCGGCCGTTTATGAACAATCACTGCAGGGCCATCCAGACTCATAAAGCATCATCACGTATCATAAAGCGAGAGACAAAGGGAGAGGATCATAAAGGAGAGAGGCGAATATGGGCTGGTGATGGGCGGCGGAGAGGAAAAGAGTAAAGTGGGATATTTTGATAAGGGGAGGAAGGGGAAATTATCCCGAGCAAAGCGATGTCAAGGGAATAATTAATTGATTGAGAGTGAGCGAGAGAGAGAGCTTGATAAATAGATATATATATAGAGCGAGCTTGATGACTAGATAAAGAGAGAGCTTGATAAATAGAGACGCAGTGAGAAATGCGGGGAACAGGAGAGAGAAATGAGAGACGAGAAAGAGGGATTTATAAATAGATAGCTAGAATAAGATAACTAGATAGATAGAGAGAAGGGGAGACAGAGAGTGACTTGGTGGATAGAGAGATCGACGGACAGACAGACGGACCAATATTTGGAGCCGAACGGACACACCGCACACTTGACAATTCACAGAAATGCAAAACCGGCCGCCGAACGTTTCTGTCCGTCGCCTTCATATGTTATTATTCTGCTCTCACCCCATCTCTCTGTTTCTCTTTTTCTCTCTGTCTGGCTCTCTCTCTCTCTCTCTCTCTCTCTCTCTCTCTCTCTCTCTCTCTCTCTCTC
>NW_014577452.1:39224-44264 GCF_000485595.1 Priapulus caudatus
AGAGAGAGAGAGAGCGAGAGAGAGAGAATAAGAGAGAACGAGAGAGAGAGCGAGAGAGAGAGAGAGCGAGAGAGAGAGAGAGAAAGAGAGAAAGAGCGAGCGAGAGAATGGGAGGAAACGAGAGCGAGCGAGAGAGAAATAGGGGGGGGGGACTATGTGTCATGAACAATCAAAGAATATGAGATGTACATTATTAAAATATTATTACATACATATAATGCATAATATAAATGTACGTATAAGGAAACTGCGACGCTCGGCGCATTGCTTGAGACTTAACACACAAAACACGCGAACAATATATAGTATTTATATGAGATCATATAACTGCAATTATGAGTCTCACATTGCTTGCTTCGCCTCCTTTCACATCTGCACAACCCGTTTATTATATACATTCGCCAATGACATAGACACCACCCAGCATGTTAAAATATTGATGGTCGAAGTCAAACACAATAATTTTTCCCAAGCGACTGCCTATGTTATATCACTACCGCGCATGCGCAGTCGCAATGATGTGTATGGCTTGATGAGCATCATCTATATGATAAAGCAGAGCCACGCTGGCCGTTATTATGACATGTCTAGGTGAGTGATAGCTTGAAATAAATGTTACATATATAGCGGTTTTGATTGCGACTTGATCACACTCGAGCTATTTATGCTGTACTGTGACACTGTATAGATACGGCCCGTATGTACGGAGTATATTATTAACTAATATCTGCTCTGACCATTCCCGCTATGAAAAAAATCACGGTCACGAGATACATGTCTCGTTGTGATATTTGCTTTATTTTGTCATTCATTTGTGTAGTTATATGAGCATGTGTTCCGCTGTACGACAGACGACATTTTTAACACCATTCAAACAAATGTTTACTGTTAAAACTTACAAGCATGCATGTTACACAACATCTCTCTCAATGACGCCGACGTTCACTAACGGTGAACTATAGTCAAGCGGCAGAAATCGGTAAAATTTTCCGCTTTTCGACGAAACGTTTTTGGAAGGCAACGCAGCATACGCACATACACACACACACACGCACACACACACACACACACACACACACACACACACACCCACCCACACACACACACACACACACACACACAAACACGCAAGCAAGGGGGGGGGGTGCATACATAACCAGATATGTATGCTTGTCTGTAACCAGGTACGTATATGAATGTCTTTAACTGTAAGAAATGCTTGTCCGTATGAAGGGAAGTCATCCGATATGCCTTCTATAGCGGGCTTGCCACACACAAATTACATTGACATTATAGTAATAGGACCACTCGACACAACGCTTAAACGCCGGAGTGTCTATAATGTAGTTTCATTAGACGCAATATTTGCTGCTACTTGTACGACATACACAAGTAAAACGCGTTTATCTACAATGGCTCAAATCGCATGTAAAATAGGGAGCTCGAAATAAATGCGGTTTGAATCGCACCAACGGTTATAACCCTTATTGAAAACTCGCAGTCGATTTTCGCAGTATCATTACGTAGATGTACCGTAATAGTTTCCCATCATTTCTGCCCTTTATTCAGCACACCCATCCGACATTCATACGAATTTCCTCCCATCCCGAGTGTCGCCTGCAGGTGTGCGCGCTCGGGTAATAAAAAATGAATAATACATTCGGAAAAACGACGCCGAAGCGAACTAAAAGGAAAACGCGCTGCAGCGAAATTTTTGTTCGTCGAAAAAATCTTTGAATCGTCGTGATTTCGATTCGCTTCGATCGCGTGCACGCATCAACACGATCAGGCCGCTACCAAGCAGCGGCAACACCCGGCAACACCCGGCAACACTGGCAACACCGGCGCGGCAAGATGCGGCAATATGCGGCAACACCGGCAACACCCGGCAACACCGGCAACACGCGGGAACACCGGCGCGGCAAGATGCGGCAAGATGCGGCAACACCGACAACACCGGCGCGGCAACACCGGCAACACCGGCAACACCGGCAACACGCGGGAACACCGGCGCGGGAAGGTGCGGCAACATGCGGCAACACTGGCAACACCTGGCAACATGCGGCAACATGCGACAACAATTGCCGACAAAACATCATTTATCAGCGCGTTTACGACCGTAGATCTGCATGCGGCCCGCGAGAGTAGCACGCGCGATACACAATAGTCGCGTAATTCCCACCAGCGAAACCATATTCTTCCGGTAATTGAGCGCCAATTGTCGGCCGCAATAAACCGCACGTAGACGGGCGCCGTTTCTGTTGTTCCGCTGTTCCGTCGACGCGCCGACGAGCGAGCGGTGCCCGTCTATACTCGGCCGCTGGGAAATGCGAGATGCGTTCGCACGTAATATCGCTTGCACGCAGCATCGCCCGCGTCCAATCAAACGTAGAAATTCGCCGGCGGTTTGAAGGCGTAGAGGAGACTCCCTCTCCTCCCTCCCCACTGCTCTCCCCTTCTCCGCCCACGGCCGCCCGCTCTCCGGCGCAGCAGCAGATCCTCCCAGCACATCCCTCCTCTAGCCACTGTCGCAGAGCTGCCTGTGGCTGTGACAACGACAGATGTAGTACTAGAGCTACCGTCGCAAGTGCTTCGTGCTTATTCGGCATAATTTCGGCTATATTCGGTTAATCTGCATACTCGCTAATAGCGCGTGACGTCATCGTTATTTCCGTGACGTAACAATGGCAACTCTACTTCTGCACACCATAATGATCGTGTATAGGTGAAATTACGTACTAGTGGAAATTATACACATACGCACGCACGCGCGCACGCACGCACGCACACACACATACATATACGCGCGCGCATACACACAAGCGCGCGCGCACGCGCACACACACACACGCGCGCGCACGCACACACCCGGTCTCCAGATAACGCGGTATACAGATAGCGTGCGGGGACAATGTGCCACCAACAGTAATAGTCGGTTTGACATAGTTAGTTGTTAGTGTTTTTTATTCGGTGCCGCTTTTTATTCGTTGATTAGGTCGAAGAGAGAAAATTATGTTTCCTTTTGAGAAATAATAATTGCGTGCGAAAGTGACAGGATCGTGATTTCCTTCGCAGTTTACAGTTTTTAATTTTGTCTGAGATTGTGAAAAAAATGTGTGTGTTTGCGTGTGCGCGCGTGCGTGTGTGTGTGTATGCTTGCGTACGCGTGTATGTGTGTCTGTATTAAATGTCATGTCGTAATCGGTTCCTACCGTTTCCCGTTTCCCCATATTCTTACTGCGACTTAATAGCTGTTTAGTTACGCTATACCCACGAAGCCATTGTTATGTTTCTTATTAACTCTCTCATGCTGAAATTATTATGTCACCTTTATATGAATAGGAAGTATATTCGTAAAAAAATTTGCATAAAGGGTAATTACTAATAGCACTAATAAATACATCCCTTTTCCACTTTACGATGATACGATTGTCGCCAAACAACACGAAAATAACTATGCTTCTGTGTGTGAAAAGCTTCTGTGTGTGATTCGCAATTATTTTGCCAGCGAAAAAAAATTACTCGAGTTACTTATAGGTTACGACTGCTGCTTGATATCGTACGTAGCGACCACACAGGAAGCGAGATGTAGCAATTTATCATTAACGAGTGAAAAAAAGATTATTTTCAATGCTCATGAATCGTTTACGTAAGCAAAATGGCGGCTCTTAATCATCATCATATCTGTTGCACACATCAGAAGCTGATCGTTTATTAGTCTGGTACGTTCATTGATTCCGCATTAGGCAACAAATGAGTTGCTCACCCACGCCAGTCACTCAAGGATATGCTTTGTCGAGTAAAATGGGGAAATTCTTCAGGTATTGATTAGATGCAGGTTCGTCGGGATCAGGAATCGATGCTATGATCGATTTTCGCTCCTGGAAATAATGAGCGTGGATTATGTTATCAGAACTCTCGCAACTGTGTGCTTCAAGCGGATGCTATTAGGAAAGTGTCGGAATTCTAAATGAAGTTCTTTGCATTGAGATGTTACTTCTTAGAATTTAACAAATTTTAACTTATATAGTGAAAAATACAGTGTCAATATACACATATACACATATATTACACATATCCAATTACACTGGTGGTATTCACAATGTTGCCACGTGATTGAGGGAATGGAGTCATTGCCCGGGGCTAGGATCTTTTCCAGTCCAGTGCGGACCAATAGCAGCAACGGCAATCCTGATTATGCTCTTCTTGGTTCATCGGGTTAAAGAATATTCAATGCAAAAAATTAAATGCAATGCAATCGTGACACCGCAACAATCATATGTGCATACTCTGACTACTCGCATCATACCTACACACATACAGAAGCAGTAGCAATAGCAAGTAGACGCTATGCTAATGTTAAACGTGACGACATGTAATGCAGATATCTCACTTTCGCTTCTCTGTCCATTCCGATTTCTCTTGCCCCGCTTCAACATCAACATCTTTCGATGAAATGCCGCAACCTAGAAACGAAATTATTAGACACGCTTACCGTTTGCATTGCTGATCTGCGTAAATATTTACATTTAACCGCTCTTGTCTGGCTCGCCTAATAATACTTCTTTATCAGATCAGAACAGCTTTATCAACGTACTGTATAATGTGGCAACAGCGTTAATTCCTGTAGTAAGGCAAGATATAATACTTTATCAATCAAAGTTTATTTATTACAAAACTGTATAATTTTATTTTATTTTATTTTGGTTAGTCATATGTTACTTGTGTAATTAACAATAAATTTCCATCCACCCATGCATCCATCAATCCATCCATCCATCCATCCATCCATCCATCCATCCATCCATCCATCCATCCATCCATGCATCCATCCATACATCCACCCATTCATCCATCCAGCCAGCCATCCAGCCATCCATCCATCCATTCACCCATCCATCCATCTGCCCATCCATTCATCCATCCATCCATCCATCCATCCATCCATCCATCCATGCATCCATCCATGCATCCACCCATTCATCCATCCAGCCAGCCATCCAGCCATCCATCCATCCATTCACCCATCCATCCATCTGC
>NW_014577452.1:46222-51957 GCF_000485595.1 Priapulus caudatus
AGGAAGCTAGAGAAAGCTAGAGGAAGCTAGAGGAAGCTAGAGGAATTTAGAGGAAGCTAGAGGAAGCCAGAGGAAACCAGAGGAAGCTAGAGGAAGCTAGAGAAAGCTAGAGGAAGCTAGAGGAAGCTAGAGGAATTTAGAGGAAGCTAGAGGAAGCCAGAGGAAACCAGAGGAAGCTAGAGGAAGCTAGAGAAAGCTAGAGGAAGCTAGAGGAAGCTAGAGGAATTTAGAGGAAGCTAGAGGAAGCCAGAGGAAACCAGAGGAAGCTAGAGGAAGCTAGAGAAAGCTAGAGGAAGCTAGAGGAAGCTAGAGGAATTTAGAGGAAGCTAGAGGAAGCCAGAGGAAACCAGAGGAAGCTAGAGGAAGCTAGAGAAAGCTAGAGGAAGCTAGAGAACGTCAGAGAAAGCCCGCTCGGCTAACACGCCGTCTCAAATACACAGAATTTAGCATCGACTTTCGCCGGACCGGTTCCACCTCCTCGATCCGAATGTCCGAACACGGCGCGACGGGGTACGCTAGCGGCGACGACGCCCGTGCAGCTGCCGAGCGAAGTCAGTCCGGATCGAGTCCGGAGGCGGATCCGCGGTGGCGGCCGGACGCGGGCGCCGACGAGCGGCACGCTGAAACGAACTTCGGTCCGGATTCGCGTCGTGATGCGATTGCATCGTACGCCGACGCCGAGGAGGACTCGACGTGCGACACGCACAGCGGCGACAGCGAGGCAAGTAGCGCCGGAAACGTCGCTGCGTCGCGACATCCGCCGCCGCCGACGACGACGCCGACGACGACGGCCGCCAGCATCAAGTTTTCAATCGAGAACATTCTGCGACCGGACTTTGGCCGAGCGAGCGCCGACAGTGCGTCGGCTCACCAGGAGCAGCAGCGTGGCGACGACGCCGACGACGACGCCACCTATCGGAAGCAGCCGATCATGTGGCCGGCGTGGGTCTACTGTACACGCTATTCGGACAGACCGTCATCAGGTAGTAAGTTTGTCAGCCGTGCCTTGTTTATCTATATAGTGCATGCGTATATATATATACGGGGTAAACGAGCTTACAACGTAAGATTTTTCAAAGTATAAATAAAGTTAGATCTTGCAAAGTAAACAATGTACGATCTAACAATGGAAAGTTGTCTGCGCGTTTATATTCTGCTCAATAATTCGCCAACTGCGTTTAATAGATGTATAGGGTGACGCGGGAAGCAATGTAAACGCTTACAATGTAAACTCGTTTACGCCTCTATATCATACTTAATAATAGGGCAATTATGTTCAATGGGAATATATGATAACAATGTAGAATACAATGCAAGTTATCATAATCTAAACATTATTCCCTCATGGTGGAGATTACGCTAAATAATACTGCATTTATAATCTTATAATCTATAGGAATACAAGAGGTAAATCTACACCGACTATTTTTTAAATCGGTGAATTTAAATTATATATATATATATATATATTTATATATGCGTATATATATATAGCCCTATATATATATATGCAACTACGATTAGGTAGAAGAATATGTTGTATTCTATATAATAAATTACCGTTACGCCAGAAGGGGAGTAAGTCGGAAGGGTGTGCCGTGCCGTGCCGGAGCATTAGTAGCTGAGAGTAACGAGAGTGGATAAATAAAATCCCGCGCATTGCGGGAAAGAATGACCTGTCGTCTGAAATCACCCCCCCCACACACACACTCAAAACACGCACGTACGCACACACACGCACACGCGCGCGCGCACACACACACACACACACACACACACACACACACACACACACGTGCGCACACACACATGCGCGCGCGCACACACACACACACACACACACACACACACACACACACGTGCGCACACACACACAACACACACTCACACACACACACACACACACACGCGCGCGCGCGGGCGCGCACACACACACACACGCACACGCACACGCACACGCACACGCACACGCACACGCACACGCACACGCACACGCACACGCACACGCCACACGCACAGCACGCACACGCCACACGCACACGCACACGCACACGCACACGCACACAGACACGTGCGCGTACACACACACACACACACACACGTGGCCCACACACACACACACACACACACACACACACACACACACGATATTGCGCGCAGCACACACCACACACGCACAACGCACACAGACACGTGCGCGCACACACACACACACACACACACGTGCGCACACAACACGCGCGCACACAACACACACACACACACACACACACACCACACACACACACACACGACTTATGGCGCACATCCACGCACGCATGGAAAAGCACAAACGCGCACGTGCACACGTCCGCCACGGGTCGCTCTCGCCCTCTCCCTACACACAAATACGCTACACATGCACGTGCGCCACACTACGCATATAGACGCGCACGCACTTGGGGGCATATATCTTCCTTGCTATGTATAACTATATATATATATATATATATATACTAATATATATATTTATATATTCTGCTTGTATTTACTGAACTGTCAACTGGCACGGACGACGGTAACATGATTATTCAAGTGGCAGAAGCTCTAGAAATAAACGCGTCAAGCTTACAGATAAAAAATTCCAATATTTAAGAGAATGAAGAGGCAGACGCTTATAGCACCTGGGTGCGAAAAAAGCGGAGACCCGTCACTCGTATACAGCCAACGCACCCGTTAGCGCGTTCTGTTCTTCAAGCGATGAATCTCGCCTCACTTCGACACGCTTGAAACGCCGAGAAAAAGCAGCGTTTTTGCTGATGCTGGCGGCATTCTCTACAGGTATAGCATTGCGTCTTTCTTCTCTCTCTTTCTCTCTCTCTCTCTCTCTCTCTCTCTCTCTCTCTCTTGTCTCTCGCCCTCGCCCTCTCTCTCCTCCTCTCTTTCTCTCTCTTTCTCTCTCCTCTCTCTCTCTCTCTTCTTTCGCTTTCCGTCGCTTTCTCTCTCTCTCTCTCTTCTCTCTCTCTCTCTCTCTCTCTCTTGTCTCTCTCGGTGTCTCTCCCTCTCTGCCGTCTCGCTCTCTCCCCCTCTCCTCTCTCTCTCTTAATTTGTCAGGCGCCTTACAGAAATACACTCTAACACGCGTTCGCGCATCCCTGCAACTTTGACAGGTTATAAGACATGTTCTAATTTGACAGGTTCCCGCGTTTTTACCCCCAAAACTTCAGAAATAACTCGAAACGATGGACTCGTACGACCCCCCCCCCCCACCCGCCGCCCGCCGCCGCTGCCCGCCACCCGGCCGCGCTGCACGCAAATGCTAATCTTCTCGTGACTGACGGGATCGTAAAACCGCAACCAATTATGACGGCGTATCCAGAAAGAGAGAGAGAGATGGAGGAAGAGAAGGGGAGAGAGAGAGAGAAATAGTGAGAGAGAGCGAGAGAAAGGGAGAGAGAGAGAGAGAGAAATAGTGAGAGAGAGCGAGAGAAAGAGAGAAAGAGAGAGAAATAGTAAAAGAGAGAGAGAGAGTGGGAGAAGGTAAGAGAGAGAGAGGAGAGACACAAAGAAAGGAATAAAGAGAGAGAGAGAGATGCAGAGGGAAAATGACAGAGGCTGTACGTACGGCAAGCAGATTGTATAGCCAGTCCCATGATGATTCACCCCAGCGCCTAAGAATAGTTTACGGGGCCAGGCGGCGCAGCCACCCGACACTTATGCGTTTCGTGAGTTGAAACTAGTTAATTTGAACGCGCTTTAAAGAGTATTAACATGTGCTCGCGATTGAAGTCTGTAGAGTCAATAGGAAAACTGGCAGATGTTTCATGCTCGAAGCGTATTAAAGCAAAATTCTGCCGTATTTTAAAGCTTAAAGTGATTACGTCACCGTAAATAATTTAAAAAATAATAATATTTCCATTTTTTCACAAATTATAAGTAATTCTGTTCACTTTTTATGGTTAAATTGCTGCATTATACTTCCTGTTTTACTATATTGTTCGATGTGAACATACACTCGTGACTCATACATGACCCATGGCAAGCAATTAATGTCAGGAACATAATATCAAATCCTCTAGGTTTTTTTGATTTTTAACTAGTTGAGAAACAATCTTATATCAGGTAAGAATTTAACGATATGTTTAGTCCCGTTAGTTCTTACTTTTAATGTAAAAAAATGGCAACAACATTTTTACAAATTTTACCATAGAAAATTCGTGGCGTAGTCAATTTAAAGCACGGAAAAATCATTCATCTCAGCGCATTTTAAGAGCGAAAAGACGAAGAGGTCGCGCTACACAGCGGTCTACTATATAATATAGAGGACAGTCAAGGTAAAGCAGTGATCTATACGTGAGAACGTAACTAAGCTTCGCGTGAGCACATATAACTCAAACAAAAACGCGAAATTCCGAAAGAGAAAGCTCATCGCTTTTGTTCAAAATTAACTAAATAATTAAGTTAAATTAAGTTAATTTAATTAAGTTAATTAATTCTCCGAGATCCTGATCAAATGAAATAAGAATATACAGGCTGACAGATAGACAGATAGACAGATAGACAGATAGACAGCCGGACATGCAGACATGCAGACAGACAGACCGACGACGGACAGACAGACATACAGACAGACAGACAGTAAAACTGACATTAACTTAAGCGATCTCAAAAGTGCAGGTATAGCGTGTTTAACGCGTCAGTTCTTAAACCGTGTTTGTTGAAGTGGAACTGTGTTACGTTACTATATATCAGGTGGAAAATCAGGCAAATGCGTCTACAGTCCGTATTCACGAACTAACCGCTAGCTATAGCTAACACACGCCCAGAAATCTCTGCTGCTGTAGCGCTTTATAGCTGCGAGCAGGAATTTTAAATTGATTATGTATTTTTGCGGCTTGGATGTATGTTTGGCCGATGAGAGATGGGCGCTCTCTCAGCCGCCGGCTACGGTGGCGGCCCCACCGCACCGCCACGACCGCCGCAGCGAAGCACGCTCGGCCACCAACTTGTATGTTTACTTATCTATTGTGAACTTTTGAAACGCCCTCTGGCGATCGCTTCTCTTTAAAAAATATAATGAATTACGATGTGTGCGCACGTCGCCTCCGCGCTCAGTAGATACAGCGCTGGTGGGAGGTAATGATCATACACATGTGTGTGTGTGTGTGTGTGTGTGTGTGTGTGTGTGCGTGCGTGCGTGCGTGCGTGCGTGCGTGCTGTCGTGCCGTGCGTGCGTGTATGTGTGTGTGTGGTCGTCGTGCGGTGTGTGGTGTGTGTGTGTGTGTGCGTGCGTGTGTGTGTGTGTGTGTGTGTGTGTGTGTGGTGTGTGGTTGTGTGTGTGTTTGTGTGTGTGTGAGAGAGAGAGAGAGAACGAGAGCGAGGAAAGTGAGAACGAGAGAGAGAGAGAGCGACGCAGACAAATAGACAGTGCACGAGAGAGAGACAGAAAGCGAAGAGAGAAAGAGAAAGAGAGGGAGGCGAGAGGAGAGAGAGAGAGAAAGAGAGAGAGGTGAGAGAGAGCGACGCAGACAAATAGATAGATAGATGGATAGATAGATAGACAGACAGACAGACAAATAGATAGATAAGATAGTAGATAGATAGATAGAGATAGATAGATTAGATAGGATAGATAGATAGATAGATAGATAGATAGATAGATAGATAGATAGATAGATAGATAGATAGATAGATAGATATAGATAGATAGATATAGATAGATAGATAGATAGATAGATAGAGTATGTAGATAGATA
>NW_014577452.1:51982-58693 GCF_000485595.1 Priapulus caudatus
ATATGTATTGATGTTTAATGTATGTTTATGTATGTATTGTATGTTATGTATGTTAGGTTATGGTATGTTTATGTATATTGTTATGTATGTATTGGGTACTTGTATTGTATGTATGGCTATTGTTATGTTATGTTTGTCATGTACTTGATGTATTATGGGTATCGTATGTATGTTATTGTATTGTATGTATGTATTCTTATGTAGTGGGTATGTATCGTATAGTATGTATTTATGTTTATTGGTGATGATATGTATGGGTATTGTATGTGTATGTATTGTATGTTGTATGTATGTATGGTATGTATGTATGTATGTCATGTATGGTATGTATGTATGTATGTATGTAACTGTATATGATACTGTATTGTATGTAATGTTCATCGTGATGTATGTTATGTATGTAATGTATGTATGTATGGTATCGTGTATGTATTGTATTGTGTTATGTATGTATGTACTTGATGTATGTGATGTATTGTATTGTAGTGTATTGTACTGTATGTTAGTTGGTATGTTTCATGTACTGTATGTATGTATGTATGTATGGTATGTATGTATGTATGTTAGTATGTTGTCATGGTATGTCGGTATTGTATCTGTATGTGATATATTTAATCAAGGAGCGTATAAAGAACGGCCTATCATTGGTCTTCTTTTACGCTTCTTTCATATAATACTATCTGTAGCGTTAATCGAATGTGATGTCGTATCTCGGTTAAAAATTGAACGACCGCCTCCTTTAAATCTAGTATGTAAATCTACGTGTATATTTATGCTGTTATTGGATTATCATATTTAAGCTGTAGTATTTATCAATTTTCTGTCACGAATGTGAAAGCATTATTTCTCTACCTGCTCGCGGAAGAAGGAATTGCGCGCTGCCATCACAGTTACAAATTTATACGCTTGTGAACTACATATGTTTAATATAGGCTATATCTATATATTTGTGCTGCTGAACAAATCTAATCGTTATTGGTCTTCTGGAGTTAATAAATGGCGTCCGCTTTTCAGTGTTTCTATACTCTCCGTGGTGATTCATTCATGATATCGATAGTGCAGTTCTGGCCGACCGAACAGGAAAAAAGGGTTGATCAAGTTCATAGCAGCAATTAAACAAAACCAACGTCCCTAAGATATCTGCGCGCGTTTGAGACGATAATCGAAAAAGCACGTCGAAAGGATCAAAACTCTAAATTTATCTCGCGCGTAACGCAGAACTGACACTTAAGTTTATCCTTATGTAAATCAAAGAGACTCGACAATTTGTTACTGTCGTGTTTCTAAGTCACTCTGATTGTTCGCAGGAAGGTTATAACTAATGGGCAGCTTTGGCCGCCTCGAATAATTCCTTATCGTCATACTAGTGGGCACGCACGGTTTTTTCTCGCATATTAGCAGATTTCTCGAGAAGAAAAAATTGCCACTTGAATGATCGCTGTATGCACGCGAGTCTACGTGCTTCATTACAATCGGCATATTGTGCGTTTCTTTATTTATAGACGATGAAACTTCGTCCGGTCGCTATATCTTAAACGTTTTATCTTTAAGCCGCTCCGACTCAAACACACACACATTACGCTATCCACACCACATACGCATACACACATTTATCACAGCACACTACACACATCACACCACAACACACACACACACACACCACACATACATATACACACACACACACACAGCACACACCTACACACACCACACACACACACACACACACACATACACCAGACACACAACACACACCACACACACACACCACACACTCACACTCACACATCACAATACACACCATTTGCGCGCCGCGTGCACAAACATCACTATATAAGATTCGGCACCACACTCGCACCATAGCTTTGCCTTCCACACTTCAGCATAACTATCTACACTACGCGCTCATCACTGTCAACACACATCTCACGATGTATTTAAGCTCCATAGTTTCCTCGTTTACACCACACACTTTGCATTAACTCTTACACCTCACGTTTAAATCCTTATCCATCATGTGTTTTCCTATTGGTTCCATCTAACCACGATACCATCTTACAGTACAGTTCCCGGCCTATATTAAAATCACCGTTGCCATGTCTTTGGCTTTACCATACCCACCCTCTTAGCTATCCTTAACACCCACCATGCTGCCTTACCCGATGGCATACATCCCCATCTAAGCTTATTTCATACACCCTCATCCTTCTGCCTTACCCATACCACACTCACTCCACCTTCTAGTCCCATTGACACTTTCACCCTCGCTTGCGCTTTACCCATAACACGCCTTCCAACCTGTATTTCAGTACAACCCACCTCTCCTTCCATCACACCCATCCACCGCTCATCCATAGCACCCACCCTTTGCGCTTACCTCATACACCTCCGCTCCATCGCTTTATTCATACACTTCAGCCCTCTGCCTTACCCATACAGCCCTCATTCTAGCTTTATCTCTATACACCCATCCTCCTGCGCTTTACCTATCACACCCCCATCACCTTATCCATTTACACCGCACCCTACACCCTTTACCCTGCATTACACCCCCATTCTAGTCTTACCCATACACCCACCGTCCACCTTATTCCTACACCCCACCCTCTACCTGAACTCCTGACCTACTCTTCACCACATTTCATCATCCACTACACTCCTACAGCCACCCCTCCTCTTCCTCACGACCCATCTTCCATCTCACCTCGTCAAGCCACGCACCCCTCGATATTCTTTACATAATGCGCCCTCCGCCTCAGCCCTTACAACACTCCATTCTCATTCCGTAGACCCGTTCGACCGCCACCCTTACTCTATTAACTGCGCTTGATTACCCCCATCCATGCAGTCCTCACGTACCTCAATCCGAGAGCTGCGTCAAAAATCTATGAGTCGCTTCTTCTTATCTTTCGCAGTTACGATATCAGTAAACGCCTCCCACCACCCCATCTCCCCCATTCCACTCCTGTTCCCCACCCCACTCTCTCCCCCCCCCACTCTCTTCCCCACCCTCATCTCTCTTTACCCCGTGCCCACTCCTCTCCCCGCCCCACTTCCCGTCCCCCACTCTCACTCCCTTCCCCCGTCCGCCAGCTCCCTCCCCGCCCCTCCACTCCTCCCCCGGCCCCACTCCTTTCCCCGCCCTACTCCTCCTCCCGCTCCACTCTCCCCCACCTTCAATCCTCCCCCACCCCTACTCCCTCCCCTGCCCCCACTCGCCCCACTTGCCCCACCCTACCCATCCAGCCCCGACTATCGACAACTACAGGCATCGGCTAACGTATACGTCTTGCTAATTCATGTTCTAGAATTAAAATAACCTTAATAATAAAAAAATTAATATTCCTAAATCTCTGCCATTCTAATGTGAGATAATTTATGGCGGGCAGGCATTCACATATATAAGACATCGCCTAGTCACCCGAGTGCACGCATAATTCACAGCGCTCGACTCTCGATCTCGGAGTATAGCGAGCGACATTTTACAGCACGGCGAAGACGTGCAAGATGTTTTCCATTTTTCTCATTTATCTTCTGCTTCCGTCGTCTGATCGCGCTCCGGAGGTGCGGTGACGTAAGCAGGCGGGCAGACGCGCTCGCGCGCCACCAGAAGACCCGTCAGCGCGGCTTGTTAGTTAAAACATGGCGGTCGTAATGAGTGTAGGGGATTATGACGTAATTACGCTAGCACGAGCATACCAATAACATTAATTATAACCGGAGGAAAATAAATTATCGAAGAATTCGCGAGCGCGCTCAGGTCTTCTCCCGAACGAGAGAAAGAAAGTTTACGTTACAGAGTTTTACGAAGATAAACGCCGAGGAATATCGGTTATACGGTTGGAGTTTGACACGACAGCACTTCCTTACTGCGCACGTACACAAGTACGCTAGGTCGTGTATGAATACGCTAGTAACGCGTTGTGCATCGTTGTGTATTAGGAAAAACTGCAGACACGCGGTGATGTAAGAATGTAGGCGGTAGATCGTCGTAGTTAACAGCACGACTGGTTCTCTTTGAGTAGAACTTGAGATACGCGTTCTAACGCAACCTAGAAATGTCATCATTTAAGACGCACAGAAATAGCATCAAGCACGCGTGTATATATGCAATGATCGATGATGATGATGATGATGATGATGATGATGATCATCATCATCATCATGATGATGATGAATCTCTCTCTCTCTCTCTCTCTCTCTCTCTCTCTCTCTCTGTGAAGTGTTTCAAAATGAACACCAGGCATCAACAACAAAACTTATTTATGCTAGAATAACTCTTGGGAAATAGGGGGGGGGGCGAAGTGGCAAACGTTGTCTCAGGCTCCGAACATGTGATTATCCGTATCACAAATCTTAAATTATTTTTGATAATTATTTATTTATGAACTCAAATTGTGCCTTACAATTTATTACCGATCCAATGTTTTCCTTTCTCGCAATTCGCTTTGACCTTCCAGGACCGCGCACGCGCAGAGCGAAGTCGAAGAAGCCGAGCGAGAAGCGCCCACGTACGGCGTTCACGAACGAGCAGCTGTCGCGTCTGAAGAAGGAATTCCAGGAGAACCGCTACCTGACCGAGCAGCGCCGCCAGGAGCTGGCCAAGGACCTGGCGCTGAACGAGAGTCAGATCAAGATCTGGTTCCAGAATAAACGAGCGAAGATCAAGAAGTCGCAGGGCGTGCGCAACGGGCTCGCGCTGCACTTAATGGCGCAAGGTCTGTACAATCACACGACGACGGCCGAGTATTCACACATTCCGACGAAATGACTTTCTACCGACGAATCGAAGCGGCGGAACGAGATCGTCTCTCGCCGTGTTTTCACTCCGTAATTATTCCGTAATTCTGTTCATGTTTCGACTGGAAACTGCTGACCGTTTTGTCACGCTTTCCTGATATTATAATATATTGACTACTAGGTTCGATTATAGTGATGACGAATCGTCGCCGTATGACGTCACGTGTGTGACGTTACTGTGGAAATAGACCTTTCCGCTCCTACATTCGCCGAACGTGTGCGTTTCATTTTAATTAATTTCTGATTGGCTGAGCGTGTTACCCAGGTTCGATGACTAATGGTTGCGTCACCGGTACGTGTGGGTCTGATGTACCCATCATAATCTGATTCGTTTTAATAGATCCACGCATGCCTGAAATTCCTAAGAAATTCGTTTCGTGAGTCTTGGTGAAAAGGTCTATTGTCCACTTGCTAACGGGATCCGTTTACATAATATATAATATTATATATATATACATATATATATATATATATATATTATATAGGCACATGTGACGTTGCACATATGACGTCAGACTATCGACGTGAGCGTGAAAGATAAGCTAATGTCACTGCGACACAGAATGCGCATGCGTAGACCGTATACGGCCTTCAATAGTCTATACGTAATATTTTACGCGATCTTCGTTGCTGATAGAGTGGAAACTCGTTCTACCGAAGATGATGTATTTCGTATTTTCGTTGTTTCATAGATGGAGTCGTTTTTCTCATTTTTATTAATTTCGTCGATTCGTTTGTGAAACCGCGTTTACTGTTAGTCATTTAAATGCAATTGTGTCGCGAATTGATAACTATATAATATATATATATTATATATATATATATATATTATATATATATATATATATCGAGGATACAGAGAGTGAGAGAAGAGAAAGAGAGAGAGAGATCGAGAGCGAGTGTGTGTGTTAGAGAGAGAGAGAGAGTAGAGATGGAGAAAGAGAAGAGAGAGGAGAGAGAGAAGAGAGAGAGAGAATAGCGAGATAGAGAAGAGAGCGATATCGTTTTTATAGTTTGGGCTGATGCGAATATGCGTACGTAACTTGATGCTTTGTACGCACGAACGATTCACATGCGCACATTCGTTATGAGCAACCATCGCTGCTATGCCCTACACATTCTAATCGCAGTTAAAATGGATTTCCATCGTGAGTAAACTTCAACCGTTCAAAAAAGTCTTACTAATCGCGATTAAAATTTCGGGACTACTGAATAAAGACCAATAATAAATTCTGCTAAGAATTCTAAACATTGGTAGATTTGCTCGATACGGTACAGTGCGCGAAATATGTGAAAGGACAAGGGGCTTACAACAAGTGATACAGCATACCATTAAATTACTATTAATATGTACTTTGGTGAATAAAATGCTTTGATGCATCCGATATGGCAAAACTCATAAGGACTGCCCTGATCGGATAGAATTTAATCGCGATTAAAATGCGTAGGTTGTGATGGCGATGTGCTTCATGTCGTGTGTACGCGTGATGGTACCATGACAATCATTATGTCATCCTGTCGTGCAAGCAAAGACAGTAATGACAATAACGTTACACAGCTTCTAGTTTTATCATTTCTACACTGACAAAGACTGCACCTATTGCACTACAGTTCTGCATCGTGTTACGTGCATGTTGTGTTCATTTGTGAATTATTCTGTACATAAAGTGACTATATACACGCACTAAATATATAAGTAATTATTTTAATTGCAGGATTATTAGACTTAATTACGTATAAATGCGTACCCTGTATATTACAAACAGCAAGGATGCTGATATACTACATACTTATATGTATGTACAGCTACGTATGTATGTATGTATGTATGTTGTCATGTAATGTATTGTTATTGATATGTATGTGTATGTATGTATGTATGTATGTATGTAATTATGTATTTATGTATGT
>NW_014577452.1:60240-61731 GCF_000485595.1 Priapulus caudatus
AATTATAACTATAACGCATATAAACGAATCACATCGTTATTTCATCGTTCGCTAATCGCAAAATAAAGCAAGATTCGAACACTGCCTTACTTCATTTACGGAAGCGATAATTAGAGGGTATTCTCTATAAACTATATCATAACGTGCAATTACATCGTACGCGAACAAGACAATAAGACAATTAGGATTGAATTCGCCAGAATACAGGTAATTATCGGGCAATATAGCCAGCGGTTGACAGGAAATCAACAGGAGGTATATAATCAGTTAAGATCGAGATATCCGCTATAGATGACAAAATCTTCGCGTAATCGTCGCTTACAACTGCAATTACTTCTCGAATACTTACGTGCATTAATTGCTCGAGTAATCTGCAGCATCATATCAGCAGTAATTAGCGTCGCCTCAGCCGTAATTAAACTAATTAACAATAAAAGTAGGGTATGTACCGATGCCCCCATGCAGGAGCGATGGTCGCACTTGAGGAGATTAATATAGCACCGCAATATTATTCTATCGAGAGTCAGACAATAACAAATCTGTTATTCTTGTTATTATCTTTTATTATCTTTATAATAACAAACACACGCGCGCGCACGCAGACGTACACGCACGCACGCACACACGGACGCACGCACGCACGCACACGCACACTCACACGCACACGCACACGTACACGCACACGCACACGCACACACACACACACACACATATATATATATCAAGAGTAGATAATATATTGTTAAGATATTGTTATTATCTACTCTTGATATATATATATATATATACCCTCAGCGCAGGGATATCTTTCATTTTGCTTCATCTATAATCTTTCGCTGCATAAATTCTGATTCCATCGTATCGACGTTAGAATTAACACAATGGGAACGCTGAGTCTTCGCGATACTATAACACACGATAGGGTAACCCACTTTCATTCGCCAGCTCCTTCTATATATATATATATATATATAGTGATGGGATAGAGGCAATCATCCGCGACAGAGACGATACAAAATGGCGCGCTGACATTCCTGGCCAAATGACCAATCGCTAATCAGCATTCCGCACGAAATTGACTTCTTTTAGTGTATAGGGGTCGTAACGATGATCCGGCGATGGAAATATCAAGGCTTATAACGCCGACGGTGTCGCTGGTATCGTCATCGTCGCACAGCCGCCATCGCATTACCAGATCATGACGCTGACGGAGCTACTAGCTGGGAAAATAATCGCCTTCGTTTCCCTCGTCATCAATCTCCCGCTATATAGATAACAGTCCGGCTGGTGTGAATGTACGGAGCGATGCAGAGATTGCGCTATGAGCGGGGATCGAAGAATCATTACCCGTTCTCGTTCATTTTCCTGAAGCCATTGCGACGCAAGCAGAAGCATGCGGCGTCCCTTCTCGTTTTTCTGGCTCACATGCGCAAGCACACGTATACACACGCGCACGCACGCACGCACGCACGCACGCACGCACGCACGCAC
>NW_014577452.1:61836-68863 GCF_000485595.1 Priapulus caudatus
CTCTCTCTCTCTCTCTCTCTCTCTCCTCTCTCTCTCTCTCTCTCTCTCTCTCTCTCTCTCTCTCTCCTCTCTCTCTTCTCTCTCTCTCTCTCTACTCTCCTCTCTCTCTCTCTCCCTCGCTCACTCTCTTTCTCTCTCTCTTTCTCTCTCTCTCTCTCTCTCTCTCTCGCTCTCTCTCTCTCTTTTACTCGTGCTACTTTCTTCTCAATTGCGTGGCTTCACTGAACCGGGTAGAAAAACCGATTTTTACCGCATCGCAGATCTTCGCCCTTTTTACATCTGAGAACATTGAACTTGCAACTATGCATCTTCATTTGTAAGCAAATTTTCGACACATCTACCCTGCGGTCGACGGAGACGGGCGAACGCGATCGTAACGCTTCGACGCAGACGCTGGGACGCATCAGGGTACGTCGACGCCATCGACGGCGACTTAAACCAGGGTACGCCCGACCGTCTCCCCTCCATAAAAGTCATAACACTATAAAATATGATCGGGGGAGAGGGAGAGACGGGCAGCTCAACTCTCACCCTCTCCTATCTCTCTCTCTCTCTCTCTTTCTCTCTTCAATGTGGTTTCCATCTTGATAGATGCAACTCTGTTACGCTATATATGCGTGCGCAGTAGCAGTAGCGGGCTCTATACGCGCGCGCACGCTAACCTCACTATGTGAACCGTATCGACGTAATGTAAAGCAGACCCAGACGGCGCAGGATTCGTGGCGCCAGGCCGGCCGTTCCCGCTAGCTTCTAGGGTTACGCGCTGACAGCACGTAATAGCTCTGATTGGCTTGTGACGATGATAGAGTCTGCAACTGTTTGCCTTGCCCGGGTGTCTGAGATGTATCAACAGCGGCTGTAAGTATAGCGCACACGCTCTCTTATAGATATGGGGCAACGAGACGAGAGACGCAAGCGCAGGAGGATATATATGCGCCACCCTCATCGAAACTTGCCGTCAGTTGCAATCGTAAGTATTGCGTGTTGGCTGACGTTTGCTATAAACACGTCCTAGTTCGATGCTTATCAGCGGGATTGAGACAATAATACATAACATGAGCCACTTCTCGGATCCGGAAGCCTGAGGGTTGATACGAGTTTCAGAGATGCAGATCCGAATCTTGATATGTAAATAGCCCTACAAATTACGTCACGGAATATACGGTCAATTATTGAGTTGAAGCTCTCAGCGCTTCTACTAAAGGACATAATGTTTGTATAATAATCGGTTTATATTAACTTTGGTGTAACTTGGCTATTATTGTGTTAAATCGTATATATATAGTAAATGAATAATCACAGCACAGCGAAACTCGCCCTGACATGGCCGCTACTACATCTCACCAGGAGTAAATAATTCCAAACGTTTGTGATTATGTATTCCTGATATCATCAAGAGGACATAAATTCAAATTTAAGCCAACGGGCTATGCGTTCTCGGTATCACGCACTGATTTTACCAAGGATCATTCTACGCTGCGATACAAATGAATTAAATTCAAACGAGAGTGAATCACGATTATATTTTCAAAGACCACCTCATGACGTCCAGACTCGGAAACGACGCCTACAAACGAGCGAACCGACTGCGAGCAACGTAAACAAATATCCTCTCCTCTGCAATCTCAATCCAGTCTTCTCTCATCGCAACGTCCCGTCTTTAGGGGGGCGGTGGTGTATGGCATTCAATGAATACGTCAATGCTCGTTATCGTCAACCAGGTAACCGATACGTGGCGACACGGCCATCCTCCGGCGTCCTCCTCCGATTCCCTCAGAGCCGCTGCTGCCGCTCTTCGCGCCAGTACCCTGAGCAAACGACGCCCACCCGGTCCACGTCGTCCCACTGAAAAACCAGCGACTTCGCTTGGATTTCGTGTAGAGATTTTTGAAGAAAAACGCGCCGAGAGCGAGAAAGCAGCGTGCGCAAAAGTACACCGGAACGTTAGTGATGCGAGAGAGGAAAAGGGGAACGGGGCAAACGCGCATGCGCACGGTAACCGGTACACCAAACTCCACAACGCCACGAAAAATGGCCATCTTTCTGTTATTATACTTATTAAAACAAATTCCCGAGCTGACCTTTTGTGTATATTATGTACCCATGCATACGCGCGCGCGAGCACGAAGGATATGAGTACTAAGAATGTCATTCATGCTACAATGGCTAACCGAAAACGTTCGTCGTTCACAACAGTATAAATACATTTTACGATATGCGGTAGAAATCGGTCGTCGTAAACTAGACTGCTGATGCCTTTTTTACAATCTGCTGCGTAACGATAGAGCGCAGTAACTGACGTCGTATTTACGTGTGTAAAATAAAAAGCCGTAGCGCTAATTGATGGCGCAGACGAAAATATTTGAGATGCGACGTCACGAGTTGCAAAACTATGGGTTTTTGTGCTAACGAGGCTTCATTTCTACGCACAAAAAGAACGGCACGTCGAAATGAAATAAACCGATTTAATACGAAGGAATCTGTCCAAACGAATGCGCGTGAAATGAGTTATTGGCTGTCTGTTGTTCTCTTGGTTTTTTAGCGATGGCGAAGTCGTGATTTTTCTCAATTTGGCTGAGCCGTCGGAGGCGCCCTCTGACTGCGCGAAGTCAGTGACGTGTTAAACCCGCTGCCCGCCGATGTGACATCGTGGGTTGCTTACTGTCACAGTAAACATGTATGTATGTATAGATGGCGTCTCGGTGAGCACTGTTTGTTTCTTTTTGTTCGTCGTTGTTTTCGTCGTGTGCCTTTTCGCGTATAATAATTTCGAATTCAGCGCTCGGATATTCCGTCGCAAGCTTGATGACGTTGTGCAGCTTTTTCGTTGTTTATGGACCACGCCGATAGACGCGCAGGATGCATGCGTGATGCTGTAAAGATGATAGGTTTACGATATTAGTTATAGTAAATCACGCAATGTGTGGGCGAACAAAATGCCCGAAATTCCGCGTTTATGGACGGTAAGCATATACAAACATATACCGTTCGGATTACGGTTATAATTACGGACTACGGTCTGTAGCTGTGTATAAACTACAGGATCCGGTATGATAAGTGACTGTGCAGTATGTCCATCTACTTGAGCTTGGTCGGTAGCTTGCCGTTAAAGGGTGTAACGAATGACAAAGGACAGCCAAATTGGGATTAGGAAAATAACCGCTGTGTGTGTGTAGGTGTGTGTGTGTGTGTGTGTGTGTGTGTGTGTGTGTGTGTGTGTGTGTGTGTGTGTGTGTGTGTGTGTGTGTGTGTGTGTGTGTGTGTGTGTGTGTGTGTGTGTGTGTGTGTGTGTGTGTGTGTGTCGTGTGGGTGCGTGTGTGCGCGTGCGGTGTGTGCTATATACTCGACAGCCTGGCCCCGGGAGTGTAAACGAGGCAAAGGAGCTGAGCCGCCGTCCGCAAAGTTCTCATGCAGATCCTAACCTGCGCCAATCTCGCGAGCTAGTGTAAAGATGTGTATAGCGGCACCGAGTTGTGGAGATGGCTGCCGAGAGCGAGTGTACTTGTCATAACCGGATCAACTCGGTCAAAAACTTCGGCCTTTGCATATTAATAATCGGTGTAAAACGTCAGCCGAGACCGCCTGGCACCAGAGCCAGAAGGTTGTACTCGGCAAAATCCAACCTAACGAGTAAACTCAATCAAACCAACAGACAGGCAGCGGAACGGTTCGGCCCGGGTAATGCCGCGGCGTTGATACCCAATAGGTCCTACCTTTGCTTCGACTTGCTCGAGAATGCGCCGTGCATCGTGGCTGCCCCAATCTATATCGTTACCTACGTTACATGGTTTACTCTATCAGCAACCTCGGGGGTAAAAAACTAGTGAGTTGATAACAAATCTTGCTCTAGAAATTCTCGGTTCGACACGGGTATGAGGAAAGCAAAACCACCCGGAACGCCACATGCGCACGTGGGGGCAGAGTCAAATAATACTGTTACAAATAATAACATTGCTTTCACAAAATAACTGCAGAACTAGTCCGCTCATCGCGCACTGCCCGGTGGCGAGTGTCGTGTCGCATTAATAATGGTATAATATATAAGAATACTTCTAAAGTAATGGTTCTATGGCTCTATATATTGTATATATATAGATTGTATACTTCACATATATACTCATTATAATGGCGACACAAGCATCTCGAACGTGCGAGTCGCGGAGCGCTAGTTCTGCTTATGTTTTGTGAAAGTAATGTTATATACCAGTGACACAACAGGGAAGTGTAACGAACAAGTGACACAACAGTTTGACACAACAAGTGATCACAGACAGGGTAAGTATTTGTGAATTCTTTCATTATTAATATTTTTGTTTTTACTACTCAGCCCCCAAGTGCCTTGGCCGCACGCACCGTGAATAATTATATTCGCAGCGTAGGCGACATAAGATGCACATTGCAATGACGTAGGGCGCGATTATTAACGGATTGTGCCAAATTTTCTAATGTCAAAATAACCCAGTCACAATTAAATATATCATAGATATAACTATATTCAATTGCTAGTATGTCTTAAATATATCTGTCAGAATCATTACGCAGTCTATTGTGCTACATGGGCTAACATCATGTGAAAACTAGACCGCGCTCGAATAACTAAATGCTGTGGGCGATTACTGTTGGCCGTCTGTGATTCCATCTGTCGTGCAGAAGCCGCCGTGAGCGCACATGCACTTGGCACGTGTTCAGATAGTAAACTGATGTAAAATAAACTACAGAAATGCTGTTTAGTACAAAATGTCTTAATGTTTTCTCTACTCGACAGCTCGCCTATATTGCCGATAATTTCCCTGTAAGACGTCAAATGCGCCTCTGTACCACACAAGTATATGATTACCGACGCACGCGCTGTGTGCAACAAAGCAAAAGAATATAAGAGAACAAGAATAACAAGAATACAGTCTCTCGAGAAACAGAATATTTTGGCAAAAATTGCATTCAAATGGAGAGGAGTATGTCCTTAGTAGCATAGATTATAGATAACATTTCGCCATCAGTCGACGCACTTAGAGTATAGGGGGGGGAGACCTTGACGGTAAGGTCCCGGCTGCATAATACCACCAGTACACAATCGGCTGATCGTTAGTGTGTTAGCGCAGTGCGCAATATCTCACCAATAAGAATTATTTTGCGATGAATATGATTTAATATGGTTAGGGGGGTAACCTCAGCAGAGGGTTTCCTGTAATAAAATTGTATCAGTAGACGCGTAATTAATTATGGAAGCGCCCTACCAGTAGGTCCAAAACATGCTACTTTATCTCTTCAGCGTCCTTTCCCTTGCTCCCCTGTCCCTCGCTCTATCAGCCCTCCTTCTCTCCTCTACCGCCCCCAGTCTATCTTCACGCGCGACCTTTCCTCAGTCTCCTACCCCCTCTCTCCCTCGCAAGCTATATTATTTAAATTTCTTTAGAGCGGTACTACACGCCTGAACTGTGCTCGCGCATGCGCAATATCTCCAGAGAAATCAGACACATTTTGAAAGGATTATGCATTAAAATAAAGAGGAGATTATTGCTAGGCATAGGATTTAAGTATAAACACCCAATCAGTAGACATGCACTAAGAAATAGTTGAAGACCTTGCCATGTATGGCTCCCGCACTAAATATACGCAGCCCGTACACAATCTGGCTACGTTAGGTTATTGCATGCGCAGATATCATCAGCAAGGAGTTTATATTTTGTGGTGAGTAAATGCATTTAATATGGTTAGGGGTATCTCAGCAAGAGATATATGTAATCAAATTGCTTATGTCAGTATAGCCTGTTTGATATTAAGCGAGGCGCCCTAGCCTGCAAGAGCTGCACAACTCATGACTTCATTCCTCTCATCCTTCCTCGTTCTCCCTCTTCTCACTCGCGCTCCTCAGCTATCTTCCCTGCCGACTTTACCCCCTCCTCTCCTTCTGCAGCTATATTATGCAGTTTCCTTCAGTCCGCCTTTACGAAACCTCGCCTTGCATTATACCGTTGCGGTCCTTGCACCGAATTACTTGATTCAGACGCATTAAATATTTAATTCTGACCGACAGACGAGCACACCCAGCTTAAGCTGACAAACCAGTGCTGGCCATCCAAATATCTTCCCACTGCATTATAACAAACGTCCGGAGTGTGATGTAAACTTATTAGTTGAAGTGCTAGTGTAGTGTGGGGCAATAAATGCGCCTATAGCAAGTACGGCAATAATAAACTACTATATATCATTGTAGAGGTCCGCTACAATGTAGCGTGAAATGTATTTTGCCAAGTAATCCATCCAGTTTTGCTGGTGTTTCAGATCCATCTTTTTTGAGCTGGCCAGAGTTAACAACCGCCAGCGAGCCAATGCCACATAATAAATTTTAATATTCTCAATTTCTTTAATGCGAACTAACTTAAACAGTTTTTAGTGTCACATACCTGAACAAATACTATTATTCGTGATTCTCCCTGTCAGCAATAGTGTGTGCCATCAGTTACGACAGATGATAGGGAAACACAATTAACTACAAACTTTTCACGATCAAAAGCCTATATAAAAAAAATCCCTGAAACAGCCTAACAGAGACTTAGCTTTATATTAAGTAACTAACAATTGCAAACATTTGACGATAATTCACGGCAATCTTGCCGAATTGTTAATTTATGTCCGAGGACACCATGCTCCGCCCCATTGTACAATTATGCACGGTGGGTTTTGTTCTAGACATAATTCTCCACTATATCCAAAACTAAGGCCAATACTTTTCGTTCAGGTGTTTCACGATTCAGAGGATGCTCTTTCTCTCGTCTCTGATCTTTCTCTCTTCTTCTCTCTCTCTCCTCGGCTCTCTCTCTCTCCTCTTTTTTTTTTATCTCTCTCTCTCCTCTTCGTCTCCTCTTCATCTTCGTCTCTCTCGCTCTCTCCTCGTCTCGGTCTCTCTCCTCGCCTCCTCTCTCTGTCTCCCTCTTCTCGCTCTTTCTCTCTCTCTTTTATCTCTCTCCTCTCTATTTCTCTGGCACGTAGATCTCATCTAGGCACCAACGTGCCAGAAGTATAAATA